>NC_091124.1:86770000-86887500 GCF_040183065.1 Periplaneta americana | reverse complement strand
CCAGTGATTATGGTGTTTTTTGAGAGCCCAGTCCCTGATAACCTGCTTTACTGGTCTTAGAGATAGTCCTAGAACAGGTTCAGGTCCTACGAATGGGATCTCGGTTCCCTTTTTGGCAGCCTTGTCAGTAGATTTACTGGCATGTAAAAGAACTCCTGCGGGACACAATTCCGGCACACCGGCGACGATATAACCTCGGCAGTTTCGAGCGTAGTTAAATAAAACATTATTAAAAAAATAACATAACAGAACATATTAGAGGCAGAGTACTGTAAAACCACACAGAAAATATGCGCCTGCCTAAAACCAATATTAATTCTATATATGTGTAAAAATGTAGCTATATACATTACTAATTAATGTTTGTTAGTGAAATGATTGCTACATCCTTTCCGTCTTAACTATGTCATTAGTAGACAACAGTAATGCAGTGCATCCACCTGCAATCGAGCAATAATAATACGACAAAACACCATTTCCCACACCGATAAGATACCTTGTCCTCCGGAAACAAACTCCCCAGAGGCAGACAGTACAGCATATGGATTTGATGATTGGCTGGCTGGAGAAGAATGTGTGGTATGACACATACACAAACACACACACTCACATGCACAAAAATTATAATGAAATTAAGGCTTCATGATTGTTAGTAGTCTATGGGAATTTTTTTCCTTAGCTAAGAAATACAGGTCACAAATTACAATGGCAATCACTATCTCTATTTCCTAATGTTTGTTTCGCGCTCTCATTACTTATTATTGTGTGAATTGGTTTCCTAATATTTTTTGCAAACGCGATGTTTCCACAACAACGTCTGAAACAAATTGAGAACTAGCATGTATCTCCTACTTGCCAGATTTACCCATTGCTTTTCTGTAATATATAAAAGCATCATCATAACTTTTCCCCCGCTCTTCGGTAAAAAAATTGCCGTTATTTTTAATTACGACACCTTGACTGTCGTAATAACATCAGTCATATTTTATCTCCCAATTCTTGTTGTTTGTACTTCTCATTTACCCTTTTTCTTTCCTCCGATAGGCTATATCATTTTGGCTTTCAATTTTATTAATACAGTACCAACTGACTGATCGATTTACTATTTCACTAATATAAATGTTTTGAGTAAATTATATTATCACTTTTCCCTTCTGAATTTATAACTATTTCACACAAAGGAACAATATTTTAAGCTACTATATCAATGTTTCCTCCTAAACTACTTAGACCTATATTATTTTGATTTTATGTACATGATACGGAAAAATCCACAGTAATTCTTTTTTCTCGGACCTGACATTGCACACGCAATCTTCGCTTCCTTTCGTTCAACTGTTACAGAGAATCGCTCCTACAATAATTTAAAATAACACAACATGTCGACATGTTAAATCAGAATTAAATGAGGGACCGATATAGAGTGGAATTTTTCCATTGCTGATAATGAATAAGGAATTCACAACGTTTTGAAAATTAACTCTATCTTCGTCTTCAAGTGAAAAATATTGGTTAAGAAGGGTATCCTACTCGCTGGGGTCGTTACAAATAGCTGTTCTGTACCCTCACTTGCTACCTCTTTTAGATAAATCAGAATTGCCTCTTTGGTTGTTTCCACTAAATGTAGTGGATAAAATTAAAGATCGAGATTATACATTATATCATAAGGCTAGAAAATCATTGAATTTTGGCAGAAAAGCAATATTTTGTGCCTGGGAGAACTCTATGACAGCCGGGGGTATTCCCCCTCACCCATGGTACCGGAGTTGCATTCAACACTGCTTCCTTACCTCATTTCTTAATAGTTATTTTTCTACGATAGTCTGTAAAGTTACATTTTACCAATTGTTATCAGTGCCTAAAGTGAGCCTTTAAAACACTAGTGCGTAAAAAAATAAGTAATCATTTTAGGCACTGGCTATTCATTTTACGCACTGGTGAAGAAAATGCAATATTCAGTATACAAATTTCATTCAATACGAAATTAATGCATCATCTTGATCTTTCATTATATAAATATTACACGTAACACAAATAAGTAACAAATTTAACATTCATATTTACATTTTAGCCCGTATTATTCTGAGGTTACATATTATGTAGTAGTCATTGCTGGCATTGTTTCAAGGATCTGAAGTAACTTCACTTTTCATCATTATAATAGATTATGATTCCAATCCATGGTTACTTATTTCTTTATGGTTCCACTTCATAAATGTAATTCAGAAACCTGTCCAGAATGCTGCGTTAAAATCAATAACTTGCTAACAAACATTTCTGGAAATAGTTAGGCCCATTCACAATGAAAACGTTAACATTAACGCGAGAACGTAAACGTTACAGTAACGGTAAGCAGTTGAGTCATCATTCACAATGGAAATTTTACGTTATCATAAGACCACGAAATATATCCGTAAGCAGATGACTGCAATCACAGAGTAGAATCACAAAGTGCAGCTGAATATTTTAAGTTCGTGTAAAAGAATTGCAAATGTGAGGTATTTATTTGTCCACGTCGTAGGACATATGACTAACCACTACAAATTAGTATTTAGCCTAGATAAGGTTAATAATATAGGGTAGCTAAAATGTCGTGAATATGATGAAATAAATGAACAAAATACACACCCTTGCATTTCATGTTAATGGCGGTCTTCCATATTCCTATTTTGTTTCAGTGTATTATCTCTATATGAATGATGTGCTTATTCAGCGTTCTCCGATAGCACTCTTTTTTATGCACCTTCAGATAGTGTTTTTGTTTCAATATAGTCGCTGACGTCATCGCAACGAAAAGCTTGGAGTTCACAAGCTTCCGTGTTTACATTGTCGTTCACTTCTAATGCTAACTTTTGCGAAAATCATTGTAAATATTTACATTAAATAACCTGACCGTAAGCTTTGGCGTTCATGTCTATTTTTCATTTTCGTTTAGACTGTCATGAAATCGTGAGCATGAATAAAACAAGCTGTGATTCCATAGATTCTTAATTATTAATGGTTCTGAATTTAGATGGCCAGGAAGTTGTGATTTTATAACATCTTCAACTTGAAATATTTATTTAATGTAAATTTGTGTTATAGTGTAAAAACATTGTATGATAGACTACACATTCGTGAAGTTATCTTTTTGGCTCGAGTGTAAAGTTAATGAAACGAGGGAAAGCTGAACTAGTCTCATAAAATATTTTAAAGTGCTCGCATTGTGCTGTATGAGGTAATAATGTTACCTTCTTATATCAACAGGCCGTTATAAAGGCCTATCTTCCAGAATTCATCACCTACTCGTGAAGCACTGGCTCCGCTGAGGATTTCCGTGAGGTTTTGCCACATAAAGTTTCGATCTTTGATCTTCAATCATCACAGTACCCGAGACACATGTAGACTCCATTTCTAGCTCTCGTTACCTTAACACAGCGTATACTATGGACGAAACGAACACACGTGCTTCTTCCTCAATTCTTCAATTGCAACTGACGTGATTTTCATTGATGTTGCGTCATCCACTTCACAGTTCTACCAACCTGTACATTATTTATGAAATGATCCTCGTATTTTAATTGTAACGTCGACAGTGGCCACGTTCCTTTTTCTTGGGTCATTGTTAGAAGTGTGTTGTGAGACGTCCGTAAATCTCCGAGATCGAGATTATAGGCCTGTTGGTAAGTATGTGGGTGCGCGCGGTAGCGTCGCGGTTACAGTGTGACGCTGCAAGCCGAAAGGTTCGGGTTATATTCCCGATGGGGTCATGTATTTTTCCATTGATATAATCCTTCCACCCGCACTGTGGCTCTGGGGTCACCTCAGCCTCTAACCTAACACGGATGAGTACCAGGGGCATTTTCTCGGGGGTAAAGGCGACACGTAGAACTGACATCCCTACAGCCATTATATATCTATTATATTTTCTTGCATATTGCATAGAAGAGTTTGGGAGAAAGGCGTCAAAGAGTAGAGCGGAGCTTAAATGATAGGCATTAGATAGAAGAAGTGGGAAACCTTAACGAGCCCCTCCCCCGTCAACGTTCTAAAAGACATATGGGAAATATGAAGTTTTCTTGCACAATGAGTGTACTCAATACAAATCCTTCCTATGCTGACTTCTGTTTTGAGAGAACTTCTTAGCTTGTCCCTATATTTACCGACAAGTCAAAATCATTCTTTCCTAGGGGAAAAAATGTCTATTACCTTACGACAGGATATGAAAGCGCCTGTATTAAGTACTCATACTACAAACAATACAAATCCAACAAAGTTCACTTTTTAGCAAGATGAAGTAGCCTATAATCATCGCCCTAGAGGAGATGATGTGCTTGTTCTTGAGAGCACGCAGTACAAGTGCTTTGACATCTCTGCCTCAACTGAAAAAGACCGAATTGTGATATGTATGTAACACAATGCGAATCTTCTCTTTTTGTTGCTTTAGGGATGAGTTAATTTTAACATCAAAGGGTGATTTTTATAGAAATGTAACTTCAACACCTAAAGAAAAAATTAAGAACTACCAGTCCAAATTAATATAGGTATTTCATTTGTAAGGTTTTCTTTCTCTCTCTATGAGGGCGAGAGGTCTACTGTGCGCTCCTAGGTTGAGTTGCAAGCCCATCGACCCCACCTACGCCGAACCGACCTAACTGCTAACACCCTGACGATCAGTCCCCGCCATCTTTCCAGATCTGTGTACCATTCCACGTCAACAGCCCTCCCACATTCCCCCCTCAAACGGTCTGAGTTGTAAGCCCCTTTCCTGTCTCCTCAACGGTCTGAGGTGTAAGCCCCCTCTCCCGTCGGTAGGGAAGTTGGTTCCGCTGCTGGCCACCAACTACCATAGTTTGGCATCCATGGAGGCCGGCCGAGAGAGTGTGCAGCTTCGGAGGGCCGCCGCAGGTGCGATCTGAAAACCCAGTAGGACAACAAGAATGAGGAGGAAAGAATGATAGGGAAGGAAAGGAAGTGGCGAGAATGAATGGGATTCTATACGCCTGTTAAAGTTACCTGATATTCATCCATAGGAGGGAAAAACACCGGAAAAACCTTACCCAGGCAACTCGTCCCAAGCGGGAAATCGAACCCGGCCCGCTGGATTCGGGAGCGAAGACGCTACCAGAAGACCACAGCTCTTATTTTTGTCCAAAGCATGAAGCAATATTCAAAAGCGCGAAGATGTTCTGAAGTTAATAATGTTCTATTCTTCAATATGAAAGAGTTTATGTTGCTTCTTGTGATCTCTGTGCGAAGGATAAAGCAATCTTATTCCAACTTTTATATCACTATAGCAGTACAGCATTTCTAACTATTCAATAAACTTCTCTCATACCAAGTATTTTATTGTTTTTATGTGCGAAATTTGCGTACTGTCATATCTTCTTATCTTCATATAGACACATATCTCTTATGAACAAGACAAGAATGAGACATTTAGTATATAAATTATACAATATTATCGCCCACCAGAATCTTACAGCTCTATTCACATCGACAATAGAATGATGTTGACGAAGATGAATACAGCATGCCTAAGGCTAAGAAATTACGGCTACTGTTACTGTGTGCACAGCTCTAACATTTTGCAATGTAATTATGCATAGTTTATTTCAATTGAACTTTAAAGAGCAAACAAAGTATTCCGTCTTTATGATGTGCATATTTAAACAATATATTACTATACATCTGTTTTCTGTAACGAAATAGCAGCTATTGTAAGCGCAATTACGTGAGTTTTTTACTCATGAATTAATTTTCAGTTAATTTTACGTAATGGCAATAGAAAACTTCAAACAACGGCACTGTAGGTAGAAATATTTAAGAGGTTAGGTATAGTTTACAAGCAGTAAAATTATTGGAAATATTCGACTTTTTTTCCTCCATTACTGTATGTTGTACAATAATGAAAATTTGTATGTGTAAAAGACTATCCTTCGGCTATATGAAAAAAATATTTTTACGATTTAAAAAAAAATTATATATAATTTTTTTCAAAATTCAAAATGGTAGCAGTTCACTGTGCAGTGATGAAGCGTTTTCCTCATAACTCATAAACTTGTTAACTTTTTCATGTTCTCTCTCTTTTATTTTATTGTTGAAACTCATGTTTACAATATCATGCTCTTTCAACTACATTCCTCAATAAATAATATTCTTTTCATTTTGTGTTAAAATAAAGTACTAATATTTGACCATTTTTAAATGAATTTATTTTTTATCAGACAATGTATCAAAGGTAGAGGAGTGATCTTGCATCATATTGTAGATATGACATGCATAAATACACACAAAATATTTGATCACAGAATGTTGAATAGTTTTTGGATTATGTGGGAAATGCTTCATCACTGCACAGTGAATTGAATTTTGAAAACAAAAATGTAATTATTTTTAATCGTAAAAATGTTTTTTTTTTCATATAACAGAAGGACAGTGTTTTACACGTACTAATTTTCATTATTGTACAAGATAAAGTAATGGAGGAAAAAAATGTTGAATATTTCCACAATTTTACTGCTGTAAGCTATACCTAACTCCTTAAAATGGCTATTTGATTCTGTTCAAAAGTTTGCAACGTTTGTCTCTACTCTTTAACCTGTGTCCAGATGTAATAAAATTGCCAACTTGTAAAAGGTGTCCGATTTAAACCGTTCATTTTTGTTTAGGCAGCCCAAATATTAGTCCAGACATGTGGGAGGTATCTAATGATTTCCCAGGCGGAATCAGGGATGTGTAGTATCACTGGCATATTAACGTGAATGTTACGAATTTTAATTTTCATGTGACAATTTTATGTTAAACATGTGCAGTCAATCTGATATGTTAATTAATTATTTATTTTCTGTCGGATTTCCAACGTTACTTATAATCGCATTTTTCATTGGATTATGTTTTTTTTTTCAGTCATTTGCTCTTCTCATATTATTTCATAATACGTAAGTTATCTCCAATCCCTCAAATTATTTTGTTTTGTTTCATTCGGAATAAATAACGGACATAAGAAGGTACCGGTACGTGTGAAGAACAGACAGTGTAGAGTTTTAATACAATTTATTCATTTATTTAAAGATATTTTGAGTATGTCGCTTCCAGCGACACTATCATGGAACCTCACAACTATGAAAAACGTTAGATTCAGACTATGACATACCAAACAGCCAATGACAACCGCATGGAGCTGTACCATGTCGACGTGGGCCTATATGCTCGACTGTTTGCTGGAATATCTTGTATTCAATTCTTCTGTCGCTATCATTCACTTTTGCTGTCACGAGTTTCAGAGATTCGAACCGTGAATGATTACCGAAGACAGGATTCAAGCTTTATAGGTACTGCAATGGAAATTTTTGTTCATAAGATGTTTCATCAATTACATATTTCTGTATTAAAGTAGCATTAACTATAACTTCCTAGATCCCCGCTCGAGCGCGGGTTCGATCGCCGCTTGGTATGATTACCTTGTTGGGCTTTTGCCGAGATTTTCCCCAAGCGCAAGGTGAATGCCAGGTAATCCATGGCGAATCCTCTGCCTCATCTCGCCAAATACCATCTCGCTTTCACCAATCTCATCGACGCTAAATGACCTCGTAGCTGATACAGCCTCGTTAAATAACCAACTATATATATATATATATTTATTTATATATATATTAATCAGTCAACCCGCTTAGATCTATTTATTATTTTATCTGTTTTCAATAATTATTAAAACTAAAATACAAAAGCTGCGATTTAGATAATTACAACGACGAAAAGTGTCTACCCTTAGTCGTTATGTGCGCGATGACAAACAATTTCTGTGGTGTTTGGTCAAAACACGGTAAATCCCAAAAAATTGTTTTGAGATACAAGCATCTTTATTTTCACTTTTCCTATACAAATCATAATTCTAGTTTACATACAAATGTGAATGAAAATAACGTAAGATTAGAGAAGATATCACGGCCAGACAAAACTAAAGAGAACTGTTTTTATATAGGGCTGCACTTCCAGCAAAATAAGGGTCATTTTTGGAGTTATGTTCTGACCAAACACCACAGATTTATGAACGGCTTGAATCAGACACTCTGTATAGCAATAAATTTGATGCATTTATCTTACAAATTCTAGGACTTTCATCATGGAAGCCTAAAAAGGTATTTTTGAGGAATTTGTTTAGAATTAACTTAAAGATTTAACGTAAATGAGTTAGAGTCGCAACAGTTTTATGCCGTGGCCAAACACCTGTTGTCTACTACTCTCCTTTACAAAAATATGGGAAATAATTATCTTATTTCTACAATCATACCCTGAAGTGCATAGTTTACATTCAGCGGTGACCAAAACTCGAGCTGCAGTGATTATATGCTACAGACAGACTATGAAGTAAGGAGACTGAGCAAAGGTACTTGGCATAAAAACTACAACCAGTGGTGGTTCCTGTACTAACATCTTGATCAATCCCGCGGATAAAAATCTCAAGCTTTGCCCAATCATTAATGTAACTGCTGTCATCAAGAGCCAATGAATAATAGCCTATACGATTTTTCTTGCTTCCTTTTTTAACCTTCCTCTTGAATATAATCAGGAATTTTCTAAATTCTTCTCTGATACTTGGTCGAGAAATTCGTAGCTTTTCAAAATTAAAAACTTCTTATAGACAAGTTGTCCCGCGCCGTGGCGTCGCAGTCTAAGGCATCCCGCCTAGGACTCGCGTTACGGAATGCGCGCTGGTTCGAGTCCTCATGGGGGAAGAATTTTCTCATGAAATTTCGGCCAGTGTATGGGACCGGTGCCCACCCAGCATCGTGATGCACTTGGGGAGCTACGATAGGTAGAGAAAACTGGTTACGAATACCAGCTATAACGGCTGGGGGGATCATCGTGCTAACCACACGATACCTCCATTCTGGTTGGATGATCGTCCACCTCTGCTTCGGCATGTGGGCGTGAGGCCAGCAGCCGGCTGGTCGGTCTAGGCCCTTCACGGGCTGTAGCGCCACGGATTATTATTATTATTATTATTATTATTATTATTATTATTATTATTATTATTATTATTATTATTATTATTGACAAGTTATTTAAGCTATTTTAATCATTACTCTTTTGAGAAATTCTGTTTTAATAAAAGGCTTTAGAACACGAGATATTTCAAACCCCATCAGGTAGCTGACTTCTTTACTTTTCTTTATCTCATCTTTCTCTTATGGGCTGTGATTTAAGACATGTCAATTCCTGGTGTTTAACAGTTCGTTGGCACATAATATTGAATCAATTTGTCTACAATACTATTATTAAATGAATAATTAATAAATAGTTACCCCCAGCTAAAGATTAAGAAGATTAAAATTGAGATAAAACCTAATAATTTTATTCTTCTGGGGACAAGAACTAAAAATATCAATATTCATGCACGTACAGAAGAATTTAGAAACACATAGTGGTCAGTAATAATAATAATAATAATAATAATAATAATAATAATAATAATAATAATACATTATCCAGCGTGGCAATTAATATATATATATATATATATATATATATATATATATATATATATATATATTCCTAATTGAACCGTTGAGCAAAGTAAACATATTACAGTTTGTCCGATAGAACAACAAACAAGTTCTCCTCATTCTTTACGAAACCACCTCTTACTGCTTGTAGACAGAGTTTGTAGAGCGACACGATACCGCCACTGCCTGCCTTTAGTACGTGAATGAAAAACACAGCAATGTACAGGAAACTCCTCGTACTTGTTTGAATGTCTGCGATTACAGGATGTAATCACGAAACCCGCTTTGATCACCGCTGGTTTAGATTGGCATGGCAACTTTCCTTCCCCTCCCCTCAACCCCATATTTTTACCAACACTGCATCTGTTTACATTAAGCGTTTTTTTCCAATGCACACCGAACCGGCAATATTGCGATTGTTACGCGTGAAAAATGACAGACATTCTCTGGCGGGCTAGCATTTAACTAACAGCATACATTTGAAAATAGCAGGAGTCGTTTGCCATATAGTTAGCATGACTCAAAGTCAACATTTAAGATGTCTACAGAACAGAATGAGCGACACGTTTATTCTCCATAGAAGATGGGCCTATATAAATCTTCACTTCCTTCTCGGCCATCGAAAACGACACCGCTAGATCTGAAGCTCGAAACACAGCACTGAGACACAGCAAAGGTAAAAGGAAAGAATACTATCGAAGATTTATAGTTTTTAATGGGTAGCAATGTTGTAATTCCTGTGTATCGAAAAACAATAATAAACACAACTGGTGTTAGGATATAAACGGATAATGAAAGTGGGAATTGCGTGTTGTTCTACCACTTAGTCGTATCATCTCCTAATGATGCCGAAGAACACACAGAACGGTTATCTTACCGCTCGTCTTATATATAGCTGTGAAACACAAATCTCTCACTTAAGAGAAGGGTTGAGGTTGCCCAGGCCTTACAAGGATCCAGCAAAGGGGAATGGAGAAAGTTACATGACCATCAGCTTCACGCTTAGGACTCCTCTTCTAGGTGCAATTAAGAACTTTGAAACCTCGAGATTGCGTGTGGCACAACCAGGAAAAACAAAAAAGAATATTTACATTGTCCAATGAACAGCTGAAAAGAGAGAGACCACATGGATGCCAGGAGGAATGTGTAGGCCTATAGCTGGCGCCAACGTTTTGAACGTATGTCCTTGCTTGACCTTCTAGCCTGCGGATCACTGTTTATAGGTCACTTCTTTACCTCGTGAATCCAAATACTTGCTTGCGCCGTAGCATATGTAGTAAGAACTTATGGTGGGAGTAAATGAGCTACAAGTAGAAGCGTAGCGAGAGAGGGAAGCTTTTCAGTCCACTTTTTTCTTCCCCTGACTCGTAGGTATGTTTCAAGAGACAACGAATGGCGTATACAAATAAGTGTGTTCACCCCCCTCCCACTCGTCCTTGGGGTTATGTACTTTTATTACATGCAGAGTCTTGAGAGCGGCAGTATAGTCTCTCTGGGAAAAGTGTGATGTATAGATGTTTATAGTAGCCTTAGCTAATTTAATTTCTTTCTAATTTTAATGAGAAAATACTTTATCGGACTTGTGATTTTTAAGTCACTTCCATTATTTGTAATATTTCCAGTTATTTCAAAATTAAAAGGGAAGACAAATCAGTCATAGTGGTGAAATTGTGGCCAATGTTTATGAGTTCACGAAAAATGCAACAAACAACAAAGACGAAGGTTTCCACCGGCATATATTAAAGGAAAGTGCAAAAATTAAATGAATAGTTACAAATATAAATCTAACAAATTAAAATTGATGACACTAGCATGCCTCCTGATACTTTAAAATTTCGAGGTAAAACATTAGGCCTACATAGCTAGAGCCGAGAAACTGTGGATAACATTTATAATTCGAACTTGTAACCCATATTAATAATAATAATAATAATAATAATAATAATAATAATAATAATAATAATAATAATTTTTATTGACATTTTGATTCCGATAAGGTATTATAATTTAAATATTTCTTTGTTAACAGATTCCGTTCAACAAAGAAAATAATAATAATAATAATAATAATAATAATAATAATAATAATAATAATAATAATAATAATAATAATAATAATAATAATAATAATAATAATAATAAGCCACCAGCATACCTCGGTTGGTTAAGGCGCTTGCCTGCCGGAGTTGCGCTCGGGCGCGGGTTCGAGTCCCTCTCGGGCTTATTACCTGCTTAGGTTTTCACGAGGTTTTCCCCAACCGTAAGGCAAATTTCAGGTAATATATGGCGAATCCTCGGCCTCATCTCGTCAAACATCATCTCGCTATTACCAATCCCATCGAAGCTAAATAACCTCGTAGTTGATACAGCGTCGTTAAATAACGAATTAAAATAATAATAATAATAATAATAATAATAATAATAAACATCATCATCATCATCATCATCATCATGGACGCGACTTGCTCTGAGGACAAAGATATATCAGCCGACTGCTGGCCTCACGTCCACAAGTCTTAGCAGAGGTGAATATCATTCAATATTGTGTGGTTAGCTTTCTTTTCAGGTAAAACGTCAGGCAAGTCGTTAAAGTAGACATGTGTCTTTGTCCGTCTTAAACTGAAGACTTTTCGTCAGTCAGTCTTGCATCATCTCTCGATTAGTGAGGACAGAAAAACTACGATATAACTCTATTAATCTTGAAAAAAAAAATAAATAAATAAAACTCCCACGACCATTGTCGCAAATCTCCTACCTATCGCCTAAATTCTTAGTAACTGTATACACTGTGATAGCCTTTCTCAAAAACAAATTCAAATGGGAAAATTTGCTCCTTTTCAGTAAGAATCCTCTACATTATCGTGAACGATCAAGTTTTTTTCTCTTGCGACATACAATGGAAGACATTAAAACGTACACCGGGATTTGGAGACGTGTTACGATGCGGGACCATACTGACAACGATTACTTACATTCTAAAGTGACTGTACTGTGCAGTCCGTAGTGGAGGAAATTATAAACAAACACCAGTAAGTTGTTCTCTGTTGCTTCTGTAAGCTAGTTTAGACTCGCATCCAATCTTCCCATATAAAAATTCCACAAATTAAATTTGGAGGTGCTGGCTAAAAGATTAATACTGTATAGAAATCAGAGTTCTTTTTTGTGCAATTGCAGGATCTTTAACTAATCTCTATTCGACCCGATTCTACGAGTGGGGTCCACAGATATCGCTAGTGCCGAGTAGCGTAGACCACTTTGATCGTCAGAGACTATCCAGAGTGCACCACAGGCGGTAATTACACTCGTAATGAATAATAATTAATTGTTGATATGTGACAAGGGAACGCGAGTACCCGGTGAAAACCCTGTATTTTTTGGACGACGGACTTGCCCAACACAAGTTATAAATAAATTGAGGGTGGATCAACCATGATGTAAACCCGGCTAATAGACTCAGCGCGCTAACACTGAGCCACCATAGCGGTGCAAAATCAAAGAGCTGCGTTATTTAGTATCAAATGATTATGAATAAATATTAAAATGAATGAATAAGTGAAATTAAATGAATAAGTAGGCCCTATTGGTATGAAATGAAATTACTATTTACTTAGCACTTTTTTTAAAGATGACAAGAATCTCTATGTAGGTTATGAAAAAAAAAAGAAAAAAAAAAAGAAAAAGAAAAGCAGTTGAAATAGTAGTGTTTAATTTAATGACGCTTTTAATCATAGTAGTAATTTAGGCCCAAGAATATATAAGACTATATAACAAATTTATATTGTGACAGCGACGTGAGATTCGAACTCACGACCAGCGTCCCGCAAGAGAGAAGATCGCGCGGAGCACTTTGGGACGGCGCGCGGCGAGAGAGTGGAGAGGGAGTTTGCGCGCGCATCTTCTGCTTGCCTAGAGAGGCCGAGAAATCCGTCGAAGTGGAAGACTCGCGAATTCGAACTTTCGAGGCTACGTCGCTGTGGTTATAAATTACGGTCGCGAAGGAACGACAGCAGTTTTCAGTTGATTAGTCAGCCAGTCAGTGAGAAAGCCAGAGCAAGCAAGCCAGTCTTGTGTACCGGAGTTCGACTCGAGTGTGCGTCCGCAACTGCGTCAGCATCCGAAGGCCTGAGTTCGAGTGCAGCGGACCGCAATTGGAGGGACCTGAGTTCGAGTGCAGTGGACCGCAGTTGGAGGGACCTGAGTTCGAGTACAGTGAACTGTCTCTGAAGGTCTGTGGTTCGAGATACTGTGAACTCGAGTGACTGAGATAGAAGAACTGTGAACTGAGAACTGATAGTTCTGATTTGTAAATAGTGCTTTGTAAATATTAGTTAAGATTAACAGTTCATTGTTGTTCGTAATAGTCCAAGTAAATTGTCATTGCCGTCAGTGGAGTGCTATAACGAATACTGTGTTGAGTGAAAATTCTATTGTTGACGAGAGCGTTTAAGGTGAATTGTAGAAAGGAATTATTGTTGTGACGAATAAATTACATTGTTGTTACTAATAAAATTCACAATATTTAAATATCCTAACCTTGTCAATTCTAATCGTTCTAGTATTAAATTTAAAAAGTTATGTATGCATTTTATAAAAATTGAAAAATTGTTAATTGAAATTTATACATTCTTATTGCGTAGTAGACATAAGACAAATTGTATTATGTACTTCTTAATTTCAATTCAGGAATCCGCCCCTGAGCACTAGTTCTACTCTTTCAGGGCGAGCTAAAGTTTTTCTGTATATATTATATTTTATGTTACAATTATTAGCAAAATAAATAAATAAAATAAATTAATAAATAAATAAATTAATTAATTAATTAATTAATTAATTAATTGGTTAAGTGCAACTTAGACAAGAAATAGTCGACAAATGTTGCCTGGAACCCTCCAGGTTTTTACGTGCCATACATCTACGACACAGAACCCACAGTTTTACTTCCCTTCCGAAAGAAGCCATGTTAAGGATTTTACAGCCCTTTAAAATTCATCGTCCTGGCCGGGCTTGAATCCACTAACCCCTTGGCGAAACTCTTAAGAGGCCTTTGAGGCTTACCTACCCAAAAAATGTTTTATACCTGGCAACAGTAGGCCTGTAAGTTCCTAATAACAATGCACCGCAACAACTTGGTTTCACTTCGATCCTTCTATATATACTTATTAAGTTCACTGTTGGCAGTCGTTCCAGCATGGAGAGTTCAGTGCGAGGTTTGTGGCAGAAGCCTCTAAAGGCATGGCTACGACATTGATTTGCAAGATTCAGGCGGGACCGGGGTGGTTTCGATTCGTTATATGTCGGTACGAAAAGCGGCTAGCCTCACCTTCACATTAATACGTTGCGCTATATTGGTGTTCTGTGAATACGCTGCGTTGTTGAGTGTTAGTTTAATCACATGTTAGTTTAATTACATGCATGTGTGTTTTATACATTAATTTTGTGTAAAATGGCGCATACTGAGAGAACATTGAGGTCATTATTTGTGGAATTAAAAGAGAAACTGTTTTCAAGTTGGACGTATGAAACAAAATGTGCTTACAAAGATAGGAGATCGACGCCACATTTACATATTAAAATAATGGATGAAGGAAGACAAAATATAAATTTCCCATCTTCGTGGTATGAGAAATATCCTTGATTACCAGGGTACCCTCAGAGAAATAAGTTATATTGTTATACCTGTATTCTGTTTAGGGGATGAAAGTGAGTGGTCATCATCTTCTTGTGGAGTCTGTGTCACAAAAAATATTTGATAGAAAAGTCCAGAAGCATCTGCTATATAAAAAGATATAAGGTAGGCCTAAGCGCATTCTTCCAGCCTACCCAGCCACTGCTTGCCTCAATACGTAACATATTCTCCTCTTATACATTGAATACTATGTGTTTCTTTTTTCTAAGAAACTGAATCTCGATTATTTTCCATCTTCAAATCTGGTACCCTAATTGTAATGTAAGTGTAAGCTTACTGTATAAAAAAGGGTGATAAGTTGTCATCAGAGCTAGGAAGTTGATACCAAAACTATTAAGTTGTGTGAACTTGGACTGTATCTCTACCGAATGAAAACTAATAGCGCATCTCTCAATGCCAATGAACCAGAACGACAAACATGTAAAGTCGGGTGGTAAACAAATGTGTGCTCCAATCGTCCACATTCTTAAAACAAGAAAATAATAAACGAATAATATAAAAAAACATCAATTTGTAATTAAGAAACTTCGTAACTCCCAGACTAAAATAATTTACCATACATATAAAAATAACAAATAACAATGAAAATTTTCACTTAATCAAAAGAAACGCCCCTTTCATGTTCAGAAAAAAAAAAGCGTATGTGGCACGTAATATTAAACCCATAATTGTTCTCAAGAATTTTTTTCATTTCTATTGTAATGACAGCTAGGAAGTTCGTATTGTAATTCCGATGTTGAACTTGGACTGTAACGCAACATAGCATAGCAGCACGAGACGTCAACATTTAAACATTACACACAATGAAGGAACAGGTCTCGACCCGCTCGCTCGCTGTAGCGACTGATATTTTCTGTCCTTATCTGTCTTTGTCTTCCACGTCTCGTACACCGTGCACAGTGTGACAACGTCGAACTGCTGCTAGCACTCGATTGGCGTAGGCCATATGCCTTCTTATTCTGAAACCGCTATAACGAACAATAATCAGGGAAAAAAATAAACGTGTTACACACTCCTGTTTGCATAATTATTTAATAACAGATGAGTTTACTTTTTTGGAATCATGCATAATATTAACATTACGTAAATAATACAATGATAACAGAATAGCTCATTTTGTTCAGAAAACCTAAAATATTAATATGTATTAACAAAGTTCTTCAAACTATTCACGACTCTACACAGTTCCACAGACTGTCACTAAGCGTTGTTTATGTGAACATACTATGTATCATCTGTAGCGAGCGGGAGCAACTGCATTGAGTAAATAAACTCCCACCTGTAGGAAACGGGCGCATTGAACGCATTGGCGTGTAAATCACATGTGACAAGCGAAGCTCGTCTACTGTAATCAATGTTTCTGTCTGCTAAAGAATCCAACCATAAGCAACCTACTATGTTTTCATATTAATGGTCATTTGTTAACATCTAATTTGCCAGTGCAAGGCAGCTTAGTATTCGCGCAGATAACTGAAGTGGTTGCATCGTAAATTGTTGAAACCTGTTTCTTTTTTAACCTAGTTGCCTGACCCTTGTAAGAAGGATATCGCTTTATACATATGTTAATTGCTATTCTACGATAACATTTCAACATGATGAAGTTCAGTGCATACTAATATCACACCACACAAGAACTTAGGGGAAGAGGATACTGAAAACTAGAAATTCCTTGTTCTCTCCTTGAAACGTACAATTTTTTGTGTGCTGAACAACCATACGTATAAAATCTAAATTTGAGAATTAGGTTAAAAAAAAACAAAAGGGGCCCAAATTTTGCACTTAGCCCCCATTTGTAACTATTTACAAAAACTGATATAACTCAGTTTTTTTTAGATTTTTTAGAAGATTTTCTTTACCGTTAGATTCACAAAAAGATTTACCACAAAATGGCTTCACTTGATTTTTAATATGCTTTACAGAAACATTATAACTGATCTTAGAATATTATGGATTTCAGTTTGACGTATATGATATGCATGAATGTATGCATTATTTTGAATAATTTTATTATGATGATAAAGATAGTGATGATGGTAATAATAATAATAATAATAATAATAATAATAATAATAATAATAATAATTTATTTAACCTGGCAGAGTTAAGGTCATACGGCCTTCTCTAACACTCAACCAGGAGTAAAACTGCGTTACAAAAAAACACTACAAATTTACAAAGCACACTACAATTTTACACACAAAACTGAATAAGATAATAATAATAAAATCTAAACAACAAGTAAGTAGAAATCAGACATAATATTATAACATATAGAAAGAAAGAAAAAAGCATAATAAAATGTGAACAGCAAGTCAAAATAAATGAGACATACAAAGTATAAAAAATAAGACAATTATTGATGATAATAATAATAATAATAAAAATAATAATGATGACAATAATAATAATAATAATAATAATAATAATAATAATAGTAATAAAATAGTGCAGTACAAAGCATACAATGAATACAATATTTTAAGTACACACAGTAAGGAAAATTATGATTATATATAGCTCAACTTATCACATTATAGATATACCATTATCGGAAAATATGAAAACAAAAATATAAAATAAGTTAAATATCACTAGAACATAAAAAAAATGTGAATATGTGGAAACATGAATACAACACTTGTCATAATAGTAAGTTAGTTTGGCAACTCGTCATAAGATAATTTTCTAACTTGGATTTGAAAGATTTCAATGTTCGGCAGCCCTTGACTTCAGGCGGCAGAGAGTTCGGGTGACGAGAGGTAGCAACAGTGAAAGATGAGGAATACAGAGATGATGTGTGAAGTGGAATTTCTAGCGTGTTATCGCGTTGTGATCGAGTATTAATATTATGATAGCGAGAGAGAGTATGAAAACAAGCGAATAAATAATAGGGGGATGAAGTGTGCATAATTCGATATAAGAGAGAAAGTGATAAGAAAGAGAGAAGAAATAATGTCTAAATGAAATCAATATGTAGGGAAAGATACTTGAGACTGTGTAATAAATTAAGAACAAAGCAGTGCTTCCTGTTCAGTATCTTCAAATGCTATAATTAAGTTTCAGCGCTTAACAGCACATGGAAATATTAAACATATTAACTGGTCGACCGGCACAGAAATAGTTTGAGTCCTAACAGGCCACATGACCTATCACTTATCTGGAAAATGTTGATAATGATGAATAAAAATAAAATATGAAATGCTATTGCTACTATCAATATAACTACCACTACCAACAACTGTAGCAGTAGCAGTAGTAGTAGCAGCAGCAGCAGCAGCAGCAGCAGTAGTAGTAGTAGTAGTAGTAGTAGTAGTAGTAGTAGTAGTAGTAGTAGTAGTAGTAGTAGTAGTAACAATGCATCACCTTATAGCACAGACATTTATATAACTGTTTCGAGGTAAAATACCAGTGCGAAGTAAAATTTGTATTGGGGCATCAATAATAAATATGTCGGTTCGTTTAAATATCGCAACTTCATTTTGCATCCGAGAAATTGCGATATATCTATAAACAATGACAAATAAAGAAGAATGACAGTATACCAAGTTCTGGCAACGCCAATAATTCTTACTTAAGCAGTGATGCTTAAACTGTTCGAAACGAATATGAACTGTCTATTTCGGAATTATTTCAGAGGTAAATAACCGACTATAATCTTCTATGCCTGTAACAGAGCATTATACAAACATACAGAATTAACCGACTCCAACATTTAAACAGAATGGAGGATATAGAGCCGATCTCTGTACCAGGATTGAAGAATCCTCATTTACAGCGGCATTTGTATTAGGTTGATGTACCAGTACTGTAAGATCATAGGGGTTTTGTTCATCACAACACTGCGTTGTTACGAGATTGTTTATCGTTTATTTGTCATTTGGAGTGTTGTACTTGTAAATACGCCTTGAATTTTGCGCACTCCGCCAACTTGGTGATAGCAGCTATCCAGGAACTTTGTTTGGAGGTAATTCCACATTCCCTATATTTTTCCGATTTTGTGCCTTCAGATTCCCACCTTTTTCTTTGTTTATCCAACAATCTTCAAGGGAAAAGACCTCTTTAATTCCAAACTTGAGATTTCTTCAGACATGAAATCTAAAAACTACCCCAGCGTTGGCAGAGTGTCATAGATAATGTAGAAGAATAAAATTTATTGCTGAATAATTTCAATCTTTTATTTATCTTAAAAACGTTTATCACGGCGAAAAAAACGCTACGAACTTTTGAATCAACCCAGCAGAAATATTTGTTTTTCTCTTACAGAAATGCAACAAGAACATATAGTGACATCACTTAATATAAATAATGTTAACACTTCTCATTGCTGTAGAAGTGTCATTTGTTTCGTTTGTATTCCTTTCTTCCTTCAAATCATATTTTCCACAAACGATAGAGTGGCAACGATATTAGTAAAATACCTCTCCACGTGCCTGCTCTCCCTTGCTATAGCTATTATAGATCAGGCACGTCAGAAATCAGACACTGAAAGTGCAGTGTATGTGCGCGGAATGCCGGTCTGTGCAGATTGAGTCGTTCACGTGTTGCTCTTACCAGTTCTTAGCGGGAGGGACGTACAAGAATCTATTCTGCACTTCTAGTGTTCAATTAAATTGACATTTGGACATTATAAATATACTTAGCAGAAGGAAAAAACACAATTATTGTCAGTGTCTATATTTGACAATAATTGTAACACAAGAAACAATAGACTTACTCAGTTACAATTCACAAAGCAGTCGTTTGTAAAGAATCATTTATTTACATGATTTGTATACAGTATTTGAAGAAAATATAAATATTGCAGTAATTTCGAAACAACAAAAAACGAACACAGTATTTCATTTTACGTAGTAGGTACTGATTATTTCAAAGTAATACTCTTTCACTGTTCCTCAAGCATTATTGGGACAATTGGTGCACAAATGTTAAAGAAAATATTTTACTCCCAATTACATGCAGTAGGATATTGTGAGGCTTTTACACTGGAATCACTTCCTTGTTGTATGTTAATATAAATTCACATTATTAGTAATAAATTGGATAAATTAAGCTTGAATTTGAATTTATACATAGTTTATTTGGAAAACGTTGAGAGCAAGTATCAGCAAGTTGGGAGCGTTACTGAATTGAGTTAAAAGAGTACTTCACAAGCTGTGAAGCGAGGACATTTTCTTTATGTCAGGTTTAAAGATTTATTAACGTAAGTATATTAAGATAATATAGTAACGTGAGATGGAAAATTTGCTATTATGTATTATTTTTCCAGAAATCTTTTCCGCCTTACAAATAGTTGCTTTCTTCCTTCCCTTACAACCTGAAGACCCTCACATGTATTCTTCACTCACTGTTCTCATCACTTATCAGCTTATCAAATAAAAGTTGTAAGTCGTCTAACCATTGATGGCTGTGTTAGTACAGACTCCAAAACAACATCATTGTCATGTTTGTCTTGCCGTGAGAGTACTAATTAAGAAATAAGAGCTGGCGAATATCATATTTTGAGAACTTTACTAATCTGATTTAAATTCTCACATCACTATTAGGTCCACATGATATGATGAAAGCCTTCCATTTTAAAATAATTACTGTTGGCTGAGGAAAACGTTCATAGCAGTTATGTTATATGATTCGTGATTTCTCTTCTTCGTTATATCTGTGGACTCCTCACTTTATTTTTCATAACGCATTCACAATCACAGCTCAATGAGCACACCCGTACTGATCTGTGTTACTGAAACCAAAGCTGTTCTGCTACTGCAGGTAATGTACAGTCCTGTTACGTTCCCCTCCAAGCCGATTCACTCCCTCCAGGTAGGGGAATAGGAACTGCACATCGCACAGAGACAAGTGCACAATGTGCAGGGTTTTGACATGCCTGTTATAGATAATGAAATACAGATGTTGTTATAACAAGTGTATGAAAGTTAAATTCCGAAAAAAAAACAACAAAGTAGGCCTATATGAGGCGTTTGGAATAGCAATGACGTATGCGCCAAACTCCTCTTTCTCGTAAAATGCGTTCGAAGTTTAATGAATCGGTTAGTTGCTTACCTCAGAGTGACGTATGCGCCACTATAGAGATCTATGCTAATAAAATAAACTTACCACCACCACCACCGCCACAGCTGCTGCTGACAATAATAATAATAATAATAATAATAATAATAATAATAATAATAATAATAATAATAATAATAATAATAGAATTTAATTTAAACAATTTTCTTTACATACCACATAGTAAATTGTGTCAGATGTATCAGCGAAGTTTTCAATAATAATCAAGGACGCTTCTTCTATGGCCATGTCTATTAGCCGTTCATCTTGTTGTCCACTAATTATAGCACTGAAATATCGGCGATGAGATGGGGGAATGTAATTTGAAAGTTCCTGAATATCTTCACGTTTTTCTCGTGATAATGCAACAGGTTTATTGTACTTGTTCGGAAGAAAAACTTTTGATAGATCAAATTGAATGGGATCATAAACATTGCCTCGGCCCTTTTGTAATTTTACCCAGTAATGTGTGTCCATACTGTGTGCAGATTTAATGTCGAATCCGATCTTGAATTCTTCTGAGAAAACAAAAACTTTTTCCTCAGAAAATTTAGATCCCTATAGTTGCTTTGTTATGTGAGACTTAAATAGTCTACAGCCCTGAAATCTTTCCTATTCATCATGACTACATCAGCACATTTGAATGAGTTTGGCATAGTGAACGTTTGTAAATACTTCCCTTCTCTTGAGATAGATTTCAATATTGCAAAAATCACGGTCACGGGGTAAATAAGAATGGCCTGTTACCATAAAAGTATGTTCTATTTTCTGAACTGTCCCAAATGAATGTTATATAGATAGGTAAGTATCGTATTGAGATTTTTATTTTGACCGTTGCAGTTGTCACTAAAAATGTGAAGCAAGTTTACATGTCATGGGATGTTGTTTTCAATGTACTGCATTAAACAACTTGCTATCTCAGATGAACTTCTCTTGCCCACAGTCTCATCTTAAATGTGCATTGAGGCCTTTCCTGTTACTATGTTATGAATTCCAAAATTATATGTCCATAATTTTCTTTTGTAGTATTGAATTCCAGAGTTGATCTGAGAGGTTGGTAAAGCCTGTTGTAAATCTATTGATATTGCAACAACAGAAGGATTCTCACTACTACAAAGTTGTTGCTAAATTTAGCCTGTATATACATAATAGGAAATCGTCAGACTCCATCACAGTAAAACTCAGTACCGGTAAGTATTATTTTATTCCAAGTGCCTAAAAATGAAATATCTTTTCCTACCGAGAAAACGATGGCATTACATATTACTTGCTAATAATTCACTTCAAAATAACGAAGGTAAAGAAAATTCGGCAAATAAATTTAGGAGAAAATATGTAGTGCCTACGCATGCATATACAAAATATGCTTCCTGTTATGAGAAAGCAAAGCTTTTCTTTGCGTCGCAGAGAGACATGACGTGAGAACTGATGCATCGGGTTCAAGGTCAATGCAGTACCCTTAATTTGGAACCATAGGTGAAAGTGTGCAGGGTGTCTAATGTCAAAGGCGAGACGATAAATGTTGGGGAAAGCGTAGAGATGGTGGAGGAGGAACAGGATGATCTCGACAAGTAGTCCCACTTAGTATAAATTACAGGAAAGCCTATTATATTGTATTTATTTTCTAAAACACTACCTACAGGCTCACAGAAAACAAATCAAACATGAGAATAGCCAATCAACACGAATTACAAAGAACGTGCAATCGACAAATACTCGGTTCATGTCTGAGGCTGTTTTTTTCTAACGTTGAATTATGTCATTACTCGTGGGTTACTAATATGAAACGGATAGACTTCGTGTGTAACATGTCAGGACTCTCTTGGTTTTCCACGTTGTCCGTCTTATTCCTCCTGTATTAATGTGTAATACAGTCAGTTTCTTATTATATTAAAATCGAGGAAATTAAAATGCTCACACTTTAATATAATTGTACAATTGTAAGTGATTATCCTGCTAGAAAAAAACACACACGCACGCACACACACTCTATAACTCTATATATCTATATATTATCTCTTTCTTTCTCTACCTCTATATCTCGGTCTGTCTCTCTACCTTTGTCTTTTTCTGTCTATCTCTCTATCTGTCTCCCTGTCTCTCTACCTATATCTTTGTCTCTCCATTTGTCTCCATGTCTCTGTCTCTCTATCTGTTTCTCTGTATATCTGTCCCTCTGTATGTCTTTCTGTCAGTCTCTCTGTTTATCTCTCTATCTGTCTCTCTGTCCCTTTATCTGTCTCCCTGTCTCTCTATTATCTGTCTATCTCTATCTGTCCATTTATCCGTCTGTCCATCTATATTTGTCTCAATCTCTCTTTTTCTCATTCTCTCTCTAGTTATCTAGCTCTCTTTACCTCTCTCTCTCTATCTCTATCTGGTTAATGGTATAATTAAAATATTTTTAATGTCAGAGAATAGTTTACTTAAATTATTAGTTTTGGGAATTAATTAAAAAAGGTAAAGGTAAAGGTATCCCCGTCACATGCCATAAAGGCGCTTCGGGGGCATGAAGGTAGAGCCCCATGCTTTCCATGACCTCGGCACTAGAATGAGGTGGTGTGGTCGGCACCGCCTTTTACCTCCGGGAAAGACCCGGTACTCAATTTTATAGAAAGTTTGTTAAAATTTTATTTTGTTAATTTGTGATTTATTATTATTTCTCTCTCTCTCTCTCTATATATATATATTAGGTTATTTTACGATGCTTTATCAACATTTTAGGTTATTTAGCGTCTGAATGAGATGAAGGTGATAATGCCGGTGAAATGAGTCCGGGGTCCAGCACCGATAGTTACTCAGCATTTGCTCATATTGGGTTGAGGAAAAACCCCGGAAAAAACCTCAACCAGGTAACTTGCCCCAACCGGGAATCGAACCTGGGCCACCTGGTTTCGCGGCTAGACGCGCTAACCGTTACACCATAGGTGTGGACTCTCTCTCTCTCTCTCTCTCTCTATATATATATATATATATATATATACACACACACACATATGTGTATGTACAGTATGTATGTATGTACAGTATGTATGTATGTATGTATGTATGCATGCATGTATGTAGGCCTATGTATGTATGTAATATTAAAGTTGCATAAATATCCATACTGAAGTTGTTAACTGCTCTTCAGGAATCGTCTCCACAGCCTCAATTCTTGTGAATATAGTAATATCACCAACTATTGTGAAAGCGTTTAGGGTTAGGCCTAATAATCTTATGAAAAAATCCTACAAGTATTGAGATAGACAAATGACAGTAGATTACTCTGCGCGTGGATTCATATAACTTTGCCATCAAAACTTGTTTACTGCATTCAAGAGAATTTATTTCAAGATAAAGGATTAATATTTATAACTCCACAATTAATTTTTACATTGGGTACATTGTACAAGATGATCTGTATGGTGCTGGAAGACTAGCGAATTCGTCCAGGCACGGATTCAGAGTATCTGACAAAACCAGTTTGTATGGTTGACGCTAAAGGAAGCCAACACCAAGTTTTTCTGGAAAAACTAATAAAAAAAATCTACGTGTATTGAATAACCGGTTCCTGAAGAGAAACCCAAATCTCTCGGAGGAAATGAGTAATTCCAAGCTACACCACCCTACTTGACCACCTTGACCACTTGGGACAGCAAGTGATGCTTACATTCACTTTTCTACGACTTAATTGAGTACGTGTTTGATGAAGATTAGTCATTACTTAATGTCGAAGTACTGAACCAGGTATTGTAGCGTAGTCCCTACTTCGTTTGAGCATGGAAAGTGTTTTCACTTTTATTTTAGCACTATAATTTCGGAAATAATTCCACAGTTTCACTGTTTCTTTTAATCAATGCACTTTAATATCCTAATTCATTTCGCTCCTGTTTTCATTGTTATTCTTCTTCTACAACAGGGTACCCTCTACAGCTTCTCACATGCAACTTTATTATCCCGTCTTTGAAACTTTTTTCACTCATCTATGTTCTTGTTGACGTGATAGTCTATGTTCGGGGTACAGAAGAAAAGAATTGTAACGTTTTGATATGAAAGGTTTACTCTCACGTCACTCGCGGGACCATGAAAACAGAACTGTAAGGTGAATTTAGAGCCTGCATGACTATCAGGTAAAATACACTAGTGTCAGACAAAGTAGGCGTACAGACCGATTATTTAGTCCTGACAGCTCAGCGACGCGAAAGAGGGGAAGTAATAAGAGTAGTGGGGAGAGCTCCGGAGTAGAGATAAGGGCGAGTGGTCGGTAAAGGAATGCAGTACAGCTTAATTGTACTGGAAACATACCGCTCTACCGCATGCATGACATCCGATTGCTCCGAAGGCAAGCGGGTAACTAACCCAAACACCCCTTGGCGTAACTAAATGGACTCGCCTGACCCAGGCGCACATCTTCGGCGACTGTCAGGACTAAATAATCCCACTGTACATGTTGTATTCTATTACTTTAATTCGAGTATAGACGTTTCACGCAATCATTAGGATTTCCTTAAATCCTCCGTCAATTTTAACGCTCTTCTTCTTCTCCACGATTAATGTTTTTCTTTTCCCTTCATTTTTCTTTCCTCCTATTTTTATTGTTCTTACTCTATCCTATTTATAGTTTTTTCTTCTCCAGTCCACCGCTCTGGAGTTACGGTTACCATGTCTGACCCTGAAACGAGCGGGAATGGTTCAAATCCTGGTTGGGACAAGTTACCTGGTTGAGTTCTTTTCTGGGTTTTCCCTCAACCCATTAAGAGCAAATGGTGGGTAACTTTCAGCGCTGGATCCTGGAATCATTTCGTTGGAATTACCACATTCATTTTTAGCTCAGATGGTAGATAACCATGGCAGTTCATAAAGCGTCGTAAGATAAACCAATTTATAAAAATATTCTCCATCCCTCCTTTTCGACGTTTCTCCTTTCTTTTCATTTACATTTTCTTCTTCTTATCTTTTGCCCTTTTTCGTTTTCTTCTCTATTTCCTACTTAGCCACCGGTGTGGCTCAGTCGGTTAAGGCGCTTGCCTGCCGGTCTGAAGTTGCGTTCGGGCGCGGGTTCCATCCCCGCTTGAGCTGATTACCTGGTTGGGTTTTTTCCGAGGTTTTCCCCAACCGTAATGTGAATGCAAGGTAATCTATGGCGAATCCTCGGCCTCATCTCGCCAAATATCATCTCGCTATCACCAATCTCATCGACGCTAAATAAGCTAGTAGTTGATACAGCGTCGTTAAATAATCAACTAAAAAAATTCCTACTTATTTTAGTTGTGTTCGTCTTCCTTTCACTGTACATTTCTTTTCTTCTTTTTATATATTAGGATCTAATGCCTGTTATTCTTTTGTCTTACCTTCCGTCCAATTTTTCCCTACTTTCTTCACCCTCCTTTTTTTCTTGCAACATTTAATTTTTCCTCTATTAATTATTTCACTAATCTCTTCTTTTTCCAATTTTTTTTATATTCCTCCCTTCCTTTCCCATTTATGTTCTTTTTCTGTTAACTTCTAACGAGCCACTGGCGTAGCTTAGTCGACAGAGGAATTTGTCTGCCGATCTGAAATTGAGCTCGAGCATGGGTTCGATTCCCTCTTGGACTGATCACCTGGTTTGGTTTTTTCCGAGGTTTTCCCCAAACGCAAGACGAACGTCAGGTAATCTATGGCAAATCCTCAGTCTCATCTTGCCAAATACCATCTCGCTATCGCCAATCCCATTGACGCTAAATGACCTAGAAGTTGACACAGCGTCGTTAAATAATCAACTAAAAACTTTTTTTTTAATTGAACTCACACTGAGAGGATCTCCTATGATATTGATGAACAAGTACGCATTTCTGAATATATTAATTTTAGGACCCATATTTATTAGATTCTTCTTTTACTATTTTGTATAATACTACCAAGTTTCAAAATACTGAACGCTTTTTAAACACCCTGTAAATATGCTTTAATTACTTATCCTCCTCTTTTCTCACAGTTCTAATAACCCTATCTACTCTTCATTTCTTCCCCCTCCTGCTTCTTCTATCCTTTTCTTTTTTTATTATTCTCTTCCTCTAGCTTTCCAATTTTTGTTTTGTCTTAATTTTTGCTTTTCTTCTTTCATCCCTTTCATTTCGCTACTCTTATACTCTCTATTTTATTTTTATTTTAATTACTCTTTTCTTCCTTCTATATTCTTATCTTAATTTTTCTTCTTCCTTTCTCATCATTTTCATTATCTTCCTGTTTCCTCCTAATTCTTCTGTTTTTTCACTTTGTTTATTTCTCCTCTCCTCTCCTCTCCTCTCCTCTCCTCTCCTCTCCTCTCCTCTCCTCTCCTCTCCTCTCCTCTCCTCTCCTCTCCTCTCCTCTTCCCTTCCCTTTTCTCTTTTCTCTTCTCTTCCATTTCAGTTTACTAACAGCTCACCTCCCCTTTCTTTTTATTTCCTCCCCTTTTCTCTTCATCTATAAATTTTATCTCCTCTCTGTCTATTCTCCTGCGATTTTAACTCTTAATTCGGCCTTTTTCCTTTTTCTTTTCTTTTATTTTGCTGCTTTGCTGTGTTGTTATAGGCATCCGACAAGGAAAACTCAGTGCGCAGAAACCAGCGGGCGTGACTGTCTCGCGCAGATGACGTATACTCCCTTTCCCAGCATACTCTCACGCCTACTGCAAGGGGGTAAGAGGGGTATAGCATGCGAGTCGCGAGGATTCCGAGCTGAGTTTTGCTTGTAGGATACCTATATCTGTACTCTTCTTATTTTTTTAAAATATATCTTAAATCTTTACACTAAGTAAAGCAATGAAACAAAATAAAGCAATAAAAAATGGAACAGAAGGAATGAGGAAAGAAAAAATAACAAATAAGAAATGAAAATAAAAAAGCAAGAAAGAAGGGATGTAAGAAATAAGGACAGAAGGAAGAAAAGCAAGAAGTATGAACAGAATGTGGAAATAGAATGAGGAAATGAAGCAGAAGATAAAGGAACAAAGAAAGAGACTTGAGAATGAATAAAGCGAGAAAAATAAAATAAAAACTCAAAGAAATGAGGAAATAAAGAAATAATAAAAGTTAATAAGAATATGACAGAAAAATGAAAATAGGAAATGGAGACAGAAGACGCACAAGGACAAAGAAATGAAACTAGAAAAAGAAAATTGTTTTGGAAGCTTTCCTAGACTTTTGAAAGGCAACTGGAGTCAACGGTATTTCGGAAGGCGATCGTCTGCTAGAGTTAGCGTCGAGAGAGAGAGAGAGAGAGAGAGAGAGAGAGAGAGAGAGCGAAGGAGCGTACAACATTGCCATATCGTAGAACACGCGCACATGCAGTACAAATAGGGCTGAAGAGAATTTAATTTCTCAAAAGATAATAATGACTTTTGACGTTGATTACTGTAAGCATGACACCAAACAGATCCTGTTTCCTTCGCTAACAATTCTTTGCACGGTTTGGAAACCCATGCGACATGCTTCTGCAGTCGTTTCTTGCGCGTTGGCAACGTTGCAGCCAACACCATGATGGCTGGCAGCGTTCTGCTCGTCAACGTTTTTAAAGTAATTACACACTTTAAACACTATTTCCCGCGCCTGCCTGTGCAGTACTCGTCTTTTTACACTTTCTCATTCCATTTATTTACCTTACACACATAGTATATGTTAGTTTTACTTATTCAATATATTGAAACACTCACACGTGAACAAACAAACTCGGTGAGCTCTTGTTACTGACTGATTCCGATTGCTTCTACAATACAAGCTTGTGACGTCACATGCCAGAAATGCTATGGCGCATATACCAGCCGACCGCCTTCCGAACTGCAATCGATTCTAAGATGAAAGACTGATTGTGTGTAGCCAATATCTAGAAATCTAGCAGTCAAGAGAGAGGAAAATGTAACGGTCCTTGTCGAGCGCCTCCAATGCTCGATGAATATACAAACATTTGCCTATAATAATAATTTAACACTGACGTAATATGTCAAGGGAAGATTTATGTTCATTAACCTATAAGGTTGAATGTAACGCAGTAAATTAATGAATATGCTAATTATCAGCGTCGATCTTATCCTAGTGCCATATACATCTTATGTTATGAAATGGCACTGCATTGACGATCTTACAGTACACTTGCCAAGGTGTGTCGTTGAGTCCGAGGGTGGGCAGGATGTTAATAAGCTAGTTTACACATGTGCAGAGATAGCACCAGAAGGAAGGAGAAAGAAGTGCAGTACTCATGTTTTGAAGAATCACCGGAGACATTCAGGCAATAATAGCAAATTAAAAAATTGTTGCGCCAATCGGGGACAAATCCGAGGTCTTCCACTGCGAAGTAAGTCTCTGAATAGATTTTATCTTCCTAACTATGTTACAAAATGTTAATCAAACGAACTTAATTCAACCTTTCAGCTCTGATTCCTTCACTTTTCGTTCTGCATGTTCTGTCCTTTCCTTTCCTTACTCTTATCCTTTAAAATTAATTCCCCCTTCTCTTCTTTTCCATTTTGTCCTTTTTCTTCTCTGCTTTTTTTATTTCAAATTTTCCTTCTTTTCACTTTTTAATATGTTCTTCCTGTTATACTTTTCCTTCTTCCACATCCTTCAATCACTCATTCCTTTTCTTTCTCCTCCTCTAGTCGTTCCTGGTATTGAGCGTTTTCCTCTCAGCTTTCTCTTTCTCCTTTACCTCCATCCTTCTTCCGTCTGACATTTTTCTTTCCTTCTCTATCTGCCAGATTTTATTCATCCTCGTTTCTTCCTACTTACTCATTTTCTTTGGTTGCGTCTTTTTCTTCAGAGGTCTACTTCTACAGGGTTGTTTCCGATCTCTGATAACAAATTTGAATGACGTCATGTGCGTCAGTAGTCACACGACAGCTGAACTGTGGCGTGAGATGACAGACCAATGAGTGATCTCAAAGAGTGCACGGCGACTCACAGCAGAAATTCCGAAGAAAATCGAGCCTTTTTGGGAGGGGTACATAACAATCCTTTCCGATGCCAAGTACAATTAAGTGAAAATAAAAGAAGCCTGCAATAAACCAGGTTTCATTATTTCCAAGAAAGGCATCTTCTGTGTACTTAATAAGATTAGTAAAGCTTGAATGGAATTAATTTGTGACGGAGGGTGGATTTTCTTGCTTTTTCCACTCTGGAATTAATCCCATCCGAGCTTTGCCAGTCTTATTAGGTACACATAAGATGCCTTTTTTGGAAATAACGAAACCACGTTTTTTGCAGGCTCCTATGATTTTCACGTAATTGTACTTGGCATCGGAAAGAGTTGTTATGTACCCCTCCCAAAAAGGCTCGATTTTCTTGGGCATTGCTACTGTAATACACCGTGCACTCTGATTATAAAATCACTCACTACTGGTCTGTCACCTCTCGCCGCAATTCAGCTGTCGGTGCGATTCCTGACGCACATGACGTCATTCAAATTCGTTATCAGAGATCGGAAACAACCCTGTCTTTCTTGTAAATCTCTTTCGTCCTCCACTTTCTCTTCCTACTATACAATATTCCTTTACCTCTTACTGCTTATTTCTCTCTCTATTATTACTGCTTTCTTCTTTTCTTATTCTTTTCTTTCTCCATCTTCTACCTTCTTCCTCAATGCTGCTCCCACATTTCTTCTTTCTTTTTTTTGTTATTTTATTGGGTTATTTTACGACGCTGTATCAACACCTAGGTTATTTAGCGTCTAAATGAAATGAAGGTGATAATGCCGGTGAAATGAGTCCGGGGTCCAGCACCGAAAGTTATCCAGCATTTGCTCGTATTGGGTTGAGAGAAACCCCCGGAAAAAACCTCAACCAGGTAACTTGCCCCGGCCGGGATTCGAACCCGGGCCACCTGGTTTAGCGGCCAGACGCGCTGACCGTTACTCCACAGGTGTGGACTTCTTCTTTCTTCCAATTTCCTATAATTTTAAATATTTTTCTATCTCCATCTATTCTTTCTATATTTTGTTAAACCTACTTCTTCTTCCTTACGCCACGTCCCTCTAGTTCCTTTTATTCTTCCACCTACTCGTTTTTCTTTCTTCATTCTCCTTCTATAACATCCTCCTCCTGCTTCTCTTACTTTTACCTTTCTTCCCCTGTTTTCATACTTCATCATTATCTTCTTCTTCTCATTATTCTCTGTAGTCTTTCTATTCCATAACTTTCTCCTTTTTTCTATCCAGTCTGTTTTCCTTCATGCTCTTCCTTCTCCTCCTCCTCGTTCTGTTGTTTCCAATGTTGTCAATTAACCTGTTGCTGTAGTTTTCATTCTCTATACACATTTTTCTTCTATCGCTTTTTCCCGAAATTCAGCCGCACTTTTTATCCAAATTTCAATGTGAAAAGTTAAGGTGCAACTTATATTCGCCGCTTTAGTTTTTACATTTCATTATATTTATACTGTTTATAATGGTGAAATAATTAGTGAAGTTAGTAATGACAGCAGTGATGACAGTAAATAAGCAATGAAGAATGTGTTAGGTATGTAACACCACTATCGATATACCGGCATACTCTATGTTTAAGAAAAAAAAGCTTACTTGTTACTGCTGAAGTTAATGATTGATAAGCTTACCATCCCTAACAAGAAAATAAATGTGTTGAAGGGAAATCCTATGGTAGGTTTCCAAATACTAGATATGTATCATAGGCGGAGAGAGAACAGTTTCCTTGGGAGGGGGGGACAAAGCAAAACCATAGAATCCCCATATAACGAGGTTGTGGGGGACATCATGTACCTCCTTCTCCCGTTATAGCTTTACCGTGGTACAGTACAGTATATATAAATATTATTAATAAAGGTATTTTGGGGCGCATGTTTCTCACGATGTTTCATCCATATCTGCGATATTTCGGACCGAATTGTATAGGGCTTGAACTATAGATCTACTACAAATTATAACAGGGCATGATTTAAAACAATCTCTCTCTTTTCTCTCTCGTACAGGAACACATATAGCCTATATCAATAAAACTACGTAACAGTGCTAACAGAAACATTATACCGGGATCACTCTTCTTTTTTTCTGCATTGTTGTGCAGTATGTTATTCATATTTCCCCAAGTGGAGGCCTGAACACCTGCAGAATTCTAACACATGAGTACAGGCTGTTACAAAAAAAATTACAGTGCCTCCATTCCTCAAATGAGGCATAGAAATTCTAATACATTAAAAAATTTAAAATAAATATTATAGTCCAGACACATGATCTGAAGACATTAATTCGTCAATTTAAGGACAGAAACTTAATCATAAACAAAATCAAAAAAGATCTTTTGAATTCAATATTTTCTAACGTTAATAAAAAAAAAAAAGAGTTCATACAAGTTTTTCTCTGATTATCGTCTTTTTTCTTCCCCCCCCCCTCTCCAATTTAAAGGGTGCAATTTATATCCTGGTGCGGCTTATTTTCGGGCCAATATGTTATTTATATTTATGCTATGTCTAAATTCCTCCTTTACATAGCTACTTCCGAATATTTTTTTCTTATTTGTAACATTTATAAATGCTGTAAATTGTAAAACTTCACTTCCATAGTCCGTTCACTATTCAATAGAAGTGAAAATAATAGTACGAACTTGAAAACAGACTATCCCCACTGTCTTTGTATGACGTATAGTTTACAGTCACGTTCTAGCTATAGCACCATTTACTGTACTTTATATTTCAATACTGTGTTCCAGTTTCAGTTCCTCCGTAACTGTTTTTCTTACACAAGATACAAGAACGTAGGCTAAATATTTTAATTGCATTTATTTGAACTGGTACATGGAATCAGACAGTTATAGAATAGTTCGTGATTGTTTGTGACGTAGGTTGTAACCTGAAAGAAGACCTGAAGACGCTATCTCCGCCCAAGGCCGGAAGGTGATCACGAAAAGTAAAGTTCAGTAATGTGATACACATACGAGAAGCACATTCTTAACATTCGTCTCCCGAGGGTGAACGATGATTTATGAGGGCGGGTAGCTGGCACGCCTCGAGGATCCTCCGTGTTAGGAGATAGTTTCACCGAGAGGGACGAATACTTCCACGAATCAGTCCCATGGTCACTCTCTACTTTACGTAATGAGACAAGTCTTGAAAAATGAGATGGTGCGAACAGGCGGGCCAACGTTCAGACACACAGATATGAAATCATAATCTGCATCAGGATCTACAGTAGACCTATCATTGGCATAGGTATAAGCACCGTCATCAGTGTCAGCATCATCAATAGCATCAGTATTATTATCAGTACCAGAATAATCGGTATCAATGTCTTCAGCATCATTTCTATGAAACGACATCATACATTTACTCTGAACATAATCAGCACCATTAGCATAAAATATACAAACGAGTAAACAAAAAGAAAGAAAGAAAGAGAGGAAGCATGAAAGAAAGAGAGAAAGAGAGAAAGAGAGAAAGAAAGAAAGAAAGAAAGAAAGAGAGAAAGAAAAAAGAGAGAAAGAAAAAAGAGAGAAAGAAAAAAGAGAGAAAGAAAAAAGAGAGAAAGAAAAAAGAGAGAAGGGAAAAAAGTGAGAAAGAAAGAGAGAAAGAAAGAAAGAAAGAAAGAGAGAGAAAGCAAGAATGAAAGAAAGAGAAAGACTGAGAGAAAGCAGGAAAGAAAGAAAGAAAGAAATGAAGAGAGAAAGAGAGAACGAATGAAAGAAAGAACGAGAGAAAGAGAGAGAGAAAGAGAGAAAGAATGAAAGAAAGAAAGAGAGAAAGAAAGAGAGAGAGAGAAAGAAAGAAAGAAAGAAAGAAAGAAAGAAACTAATAAATCCGCTGCGCAATAGCCCATTAAGAGCCAGGACCGACCAGCCAACTGCTGATCTGACGTCCACATGCTTCAACAGAGCTGAACGATCATTCAACCAGAACAGAAGTATCGTGTGGTTAGCACGATTATTCCCCATCCATTATAGCTGGTTGTCGTATAATGGGATTTCGCTACATGTCGTAGCTCTCCAAATGCATCAAGATGTGGGCGGGCACCGGTCCCATACACTGGCCGAAATTTCAGTATAAAATGTCTTTCCCTTCGAGAGACGAGCCAGGGCGCATTCCGTAATGCGAGTCCTAGGCTTTAGATCACGACGCCACGGCGCGGTACACCATTAGCATGCATTATCATCATAATCATTACAAACATAAACAACCAAATCATTGAACAAGTGAATCAATTTAAAAAGTTAGGTAATATTATTTCATACAAAAAAGAATTGGATATAAATCACAAGTTAAATAACTTAATTAAGATTACCGGCGTAATAAATAGCCTAATATATTTAAACTAAAATAAACTTTAAATAAAAGTCGAATAAGATTATACAACATGTTAGTTCTTCCGACCTTATTATATGATTGTGAGAATTGGACGATCAAGGCCGAAGATAAGTCTAGAATAACTGCAGCAGAAATGAGATATATGAGAAAAACATGAGGTTATAACTGGAATGATTTTAAAACAAATACAGATATTTTAGAAGAGGTAGGAGCTTACCTAGTTCTCGACAAAATCCAAAATTATAAATCACGATGGATACAACATGTGAACAGAATGCCACGCAATAGATTACCTAGATTATTTTTAAAAAATTACACCCCATCAGGCACAAAAAACCAAGGAAGACCATTGAAGAGACTCTTCGATATCTGATTTGAGATCGGAACAGATCAACAGTGGTCTAACTTTCTGAAAGCTATTACAAACAACAGCTCTGGAGCTCATTTATCCAGCGCCTGAAGCTTTGAGTTTCCATCACGGTGCCACGCAGGAAAAATTATAGTCAAGTTTTCTTCCTAGTTTTTTTTGTCCAATGCAATGGCAGGGCCCTTGACTTTATTCGTCCCGACTCAACTAGATGCTCATAAATGTTACTGGTGCGGAGAATCGGAAACCTCCTAGTTCGTCAGAGACTATCCAGGTTACACCACAGACAGTGGGTCCACATCACACTGGTAGTGGATGATGATGATGATGATGATGATGATAATGATGATGATGATGATGGAAAATTGTGGGATATCAAAGGAGAACCGGCGTACCCGTAGGGAATTCCAGTATTGCCTGGACCACTGGCTTGCCCAGCACAGATTATAAATGCAGGGTGAAGCGGGATCTGAACCCAGGCCCGCTGGCTTATAAGTCTAATGCGCTAGCACTGAGCCACCGTGGCGGTCAACCTTTTCCTATACTCTAAATAGTTTCTCTTGCCTTTGTACCAATTTGCTATTATTTCTCCATGTCTTAACATCATTCGTGTAAGTAACGTATAGGCCTAGTGTGATAGGCTAGTGCACTTTAATATTATCTGAGAGTACTCCTAGCACGATACGACAATACCCTCTTTGAATTGTGGATAATATTAGATTCAGCTGCCATAAATTCTATTATTATAAAGACAATCTAAAATTTTATAGTAACTCAAAAGTGAAAATCGAAAAATATCTAACACATGGATTTCAACGATTACGCCAGGGATGGTGTTTATCATCCATACTACATAAAATTTATACTCATAGAAATTTAGAAGAAAAAGTGAGAATATGAAAATTTCAATAAAATGCATGACAACACAGTTATATTGTATACTCATTACAATTTTCTGATGGAAGCTTATTTTAACTCAAGAATATGAAGATACTGTGTAGAATACATCATTAGGAAATTGATACAAGAAGACAAAATACGGAGTCTAAATGTAAACATCTGAAAAAAAATTGTATGACTATTGAAGATATTGAAGAAGGAATAGGCGTATTTCACATATAGAAGAAGAGAAGTTATGGGAAACAAGACAAGAAGATTAAGATAAGAAGAAAATTAAGAACATTTTCTTTATCTATTCTACAGGCAGTTTGATGGGATAAACGTATTATTACAAAAGAGACAAAAAATAAAAATTTTTAAACTATATTTAGAAGCACATTATGACTTAATGGGTCCGAAGTATGGATATTGAACTCTCAATTAAAGAAAAAATTAATGGCAGCATAAATGGGCTTTTGGAGATGTTCTGCAAGGATATCCAGAAAAGACAAAATTACAAACGAAATTATTAGAGGAAAAGTGTATTTTCAGAGTTCAATTTTAAATTTCGTAAAAGAAAAACAATTGGAATGGTATGGACACACTAGAAGGATGACAGATGAAAGAATACCAAAAAGAATTCTGGGATAGACATCACCAGTCGGGGAGGGGGAATGGAAGACCACCTGTTACTTGGATACAGAACGTAAACAACAATGGGAGAAATGAGGAATGATGAACATTTTTGCATAGGCAGACGAAAATAGATGTAAAAATATTTGTAAATATAGCCTAAATTCTTGTAATCATGGGTTCAGGAAAAAAGTGTGTATGCGTTGTAAAGCGTGAAATATCTAGCAGAAATAATTTAAAACGTGCAATACGTTTTACGGGTAAAATATTTAATGGAACACTTCTAGTAATATTTGACGCCATAGGTTAAAATTAGCAGGCTACTCTTGACAAGCCAAATAATAAAATAAGCACACATATGGAGGTATTGGTATGTAGCCTATAAATAGGCCGAATGGAAATGATATGTCTTTAGATTGAAGGGGACAATAGAATACATTAAAATAAATAAAATAACTATTAGCCTATGCGTTTTGTAATTAAGTACCGGTACATGGTTATTTAAAATTTAGGCTGAAAGTCTGCGTAGTTTGACAACAGCTCATCGCCGGCTCACCTACAATATTATTACACACACGCACTCTGTCTGAATAACAGCGTTCCTTCCCTTACAATTGCAGACAGGAAATATTTACTTAATTTGCAAAAAACTGTCCATTTCATTAAACATTATCAGTTTCTCTAAAGACAAGGGAAAAATCAGAATCGTACGGATAGTAGTTATCGAGTAAAATAGTGTTAACCATTAGAGAAAAATCTTTTTATATTTCTGAGAAAAGTATTCATTTGGGACTAATATGGTAATAGAATTTTTGTTGTATTCTATCCAAACAATAAACTTTGAAATCTGCAGAGTTATGCAACTTTCATTTTAGCGAAAGAAATGGATCCATCTTCGGTAACAAAGATAAGAAAGGGCAGAGTCCTAGAGATTGCTACAACCTATATAGGGCTATAGTGGTGGTGATGAGCCTGGGGACGATAATGCTGTCGTTCCTTTTACACTTCGGGACGTGGTCAGTATTGTTCTCAGGAAATATAATGTGTTATATTATAGGGTATACACTCTAGCGCCGTAGCGTATTTTTTTTACATAGAAGAAATCTAATTAATTAATTAAATTATGTATTTATTTAGTCATTTATTTATTTATTTATTCTGGTAGAGTTAAGGCCATAAGGTCTTCTCTTCCATACTACCAGAAGTGGAATACACAATGAAACAATGACAAAAATAGTACCTAATATTAAGTCATACTTAAATATAAAAATAATTTTCATGCACATTAATAAGCTTACATATTAAAAAAATATTGATTAAACATGATGCATAATTGATTTAAAATTAATATCCTAATTATATTTTATGATTGGCCTAAATGACAATTTATACAAACACACAGAATAATCTATAAAAATCGGCTGACGCTCACAAATCAATTTCATGTAAAAGTATATAATTCTTAATTCTTAATTTAAATTGATTAACCGTTCGGCAATCCCTGACACGACGAGGTAAGGAGTTCCATAGGCGACAAACTGACCGGTGAAAGAGGATGAATAGAAATTGGTACGGTGACGAGGAATGGATAATAAAACCTGATGTTGATTCCGTAAAGTTGTAAGATATTCAAAGCGAGTTCTCAGATATTTTGGAGTAGAAGTGAGTAATATTCTAAATAAAACAGGTAAAGAATGTACTAATCTACTCTCGTTTAGGCGGACCCAAGAAAGAGCTTCAAATTTATGAGTATTGCAGATGAAGCGGACACACATTATGAACACGTTGCAGTCTTTCAATTAAATTGACAGTTATATTTGTCAAGAGAGAGTCGCAGTAATCAAAATGGGGCATCATTTTATTACTATTATTATTAATTAATTGGTATTACTATCTTTGTATTATCTCCATCGCTATTATATTATTATTATTATTATTATTATTATTATTATTATTATTATTATTACTTGTATCATCAGCATTGTTATTAATATCTGTAAAATTTATGTAGGTGCTACTGGACAATACCCGAACACAAGCACAAGCTCATTTCGGATATCTATTCATGCCATTCAAATGTAAATTATGAATATATTTGAATTTAAATTAAAAATTGAAAAATGTATGAATGTACGTACGTATGTATGTATGTATGTATGTATGTATGTATGTATGTATGTATGTATGTATGTATGTATGTATGTATGTATGTATGTATGTATGTATGTATGTATGTATGTATGTATGTATGCATGCATGCAAGCCTGTATGTAAGCACGTATGTATATATACATACATATAGCCTATACGTACTTTATATATATATGTATATATATATATATATATATATATATATATATATATACACATTTGTACGTAGGTAGTTACAGAGACATACATACATACATACATACATACATACATACATACATACATACATACATACATACATACATACATACATACATACATACATACATACATTACATACATACATTTGATGCAGGCACTTAGGTAAGCAGGAATTTAGGCAGGCACGGAGACAGACAGACAGATAGAATTCCAAGTACGATGCATACATTTTCGTATTCCAATTCTTTAATCATAAACCTATCAGTACTTACTAATAATGTCAAAACAAACATAAATCATGAATATGCTAAGAAAAATTATGATAACGAATATAGGTAGAACCCAAAATGAATATGTAAGGAAATAGTACCAACTAGAAAACAAAACTGATTATTCCAGAGGGAGAAGATAAGTAAGAAACGAGCACGTTAAAATAATGGAATAAGAACAGATTGGCTGTTGCGATGTGTAAAGAAAGGAACGCCAAATAACGGATAACAACTGTGAGACTTTAAGTTATTGGAGACTGAATAACTAGTGCAATAAACAGAACAAAATAAGAGAAAGGGGCATCAAAAGAGGGAAAAGAAAATGATAGATGATAAATATAAAAACAATTGGAAGACAAAAAGAAATAAAAATGAAAGGAAGAAAAGGAAATGAAAAGATTGATTGACGAGAGTTGTGGCAAAGTATTTGAAAATCTCCAGAACATCGAAGATAATGTGTTAGAATAAAAGTAACAGATGAAGATGTAGCGGAAAATGAGACGAAAATAAGAAAGAAGGAGAATAAAGATAATGAGAAAAATGTATACAAACGTAAAAAAGAAGGGGAAAATATTATACTTTGAGTTGCCCAACTTGTGTGGAGAGTTGACCCAACGAAAGATTGATCTCTACAACTGTGGAAACACTGGATTACGTGTCGGTCTTTATATGGCTGTTCTAGTTCCGAGTATGATATAGCGATAAGATGATGGATGACCTCACAAATGAAAGTGAAACGCAGTGGAATCAGTATTTGTGTAGGTAGAACTCATATTTCCTATAAAGCAGCATATTATTCTTATTTTGTAGGTGTGTTATCACGTTCAATATGCAGCAACAGTATTAGAATTACTCACATGTAAAAATTATGCAACATTATTTAAAATTCAACTAATACAGCATGACAAGAATAGAGATCTACGGAGGAGACTGTCTTTGAGTCTGATGGACGTGGATTCTACCCCAGATCACATATGTAACAGATAGGTCATCGCTATGTTAAATTCGTTTGCACTTTGAAGAGAACAACCGCCAGGATCGCCACCCGTCCGCCGTAAACGAACACGAGATGACAGTAGAGTCGCTAATGCAATTCAAATGGAAATTATGACGTGACTCCTTATGTAACAACTAGATGGCAGCGTAGTAAACCTGACAAAAGTTGTTAACGTCAAAGCCTATAAGGGCGACCTATCTGGGGTATATAATATGATCTAGGATTCTACCAAGGAGGGATGCAGTAATGTTTTTTTTTTTTTCCATCGTTGTACCATACACAACGGTTCTTGACTCATGTTGTTCTATCAATCAGTGCCGGGGTAAAGGCGGTTGACTCGTGATGGATGTAATGAATTACGGCTGGAGCACACCTAGGCGATTGGTTCAGGCCAACTGTACTATTTCCAAATTTTGTCGGCCTGAGTGGCGCAGTCGGTAGGATGCTGGCCTTCTGTGCCCGAGGTTGCGGGTTCGATTTCAGCCCAGATCGATGACATTTAAGTGTGCTTAAATGCGACAGGCTCATGTCAGTAGATTTACTGGCATATAAAAAATTCCTGCGGGACAAAATTCCGGCACATCGGCGGCGCTGATATAACCTCGGAAGTTGCGAGCGTCGTTAAATAAAAATATAGGCCTAATTTTAAAATGTTTCCAAATTTTAACGTGGACGAGACTGTGTCTCTATCAGGGACAGAGTTCTTTTACGTGGCATAGATTTAAGACTTTTAGCTTTACTTTACTTTCGAAGGAAGCCATGCTAACGATTTTCATCGCATTCTAGCGCGTTTGAAGCCGCGAACCTCGGATTCATGGCAAGCACGGAACAGTAACGACTAGAATAACGAAGACAACGAATCGTGATACTAAATACTACCATCTGTGCATTTACACTAGCGGAACAAGGTCACGTATAAACGTACGAAAGTACAAACCACGCACGATTCACTGAACTGAAAAAACTGTGAACTGAAGCACTGGTAATTCCGGCTTTCCAGCTGTCTTTAGTTGAGGGGAATGGTCCAGGATTGTGATAAGCACACGTGCAAATGCAGTCCACTACTTGACCTTGAGTTGCCAGTTCGAAATGCACAGATAATACAGAGACATCGTTTTATTTTTATTAACATTTCTAATATTAACCTATACATTTGGATTAATGGTTGAGAACCGTTTGCTACCCCTTTCCACGACTGGAATTCGATGATACTGGCGTAAAATACAAACAAATCATTTTACTAGGTATAGAAGGGGGGAAAAAGTAGTTCATTTACGTAAAGTAGGAAATATCACAATTTTGAGTTTGATGGTTTTCTTTAAACAAATTACAGTACTGTATTAACATATTCATTATGCAGTGTGCATTATACTGTCTGCAGCACATTAGCGTTCAATATAGAGAATGAAGTTAAATTGAAAAATAATCATAATATGGATATTTAAGCATAGTTTTGAAAATGGTGGCCGTTCATTTCGATACAAGCTTCAGTTCTTTTTGCATATTATCGCACTGTAGACTGTTGTACATAATTCCAATTACCAGTTTCGTCCTTCGTACTAGTAACTCATGTTGAAATAATTCTATATCTGCTCTATAAAAGAGTATCTTACGTATTGTAAATTCAATCTTCACTTCTGCCCGATCCGAAAAGATAAAATTACTCAGACATGCTATCTACTGTCCGTCCAAGTGGTTTTGTCGCAGGGTCGTAGAAAGGGGAGGGAAATCACGTGACAAGTAATTAACGAGGCCCTTTTATTTAAGTTATTTTGAACAGTTGTATAATATTACGTAGACGTCCAATTCCTAGCAGAAATTAATGTTTTCAGAAAAGGGCTAAGACATCCCAGCCACTAGCCTTTACAGAGGGGAGAGGAGAAGCGGGTAGGGAAAACAGGATGCGACGTAGGCAAACGGACGACAGTACCTGTGCGAGAATATGATTCAATATTGAAAGCGGACATATTTCTGAAACGTATTATACTCACTAACTCAGTACTGTTTGTGTTTACTATGACTGTAAGACGACTTTGACTGCATACGCTTGGTTCTGTGTGGAGAACAGTTGCAAGTTTACTAGTAGAGGTAGTGGGAGTGAAGTACATTAAAAAACTCGGATACAATAAAAATTGAAATAAAAATAAAATGATGACCCTATAGCTTTCTTTTAATGCTAATGTTGTCTTATATGTGTTTCAAACGCTAACGCGTTGGTCTTTTATCCAGCCACGTCGTAATACTTTTTATTTGTGGTGGGCAAAGGAAACATTGCGCAGGGTTTTCTTCGAGTACTCTCGTTTCACTCTATCATTCGACCAATACTCTCTACATTTCCCCATTTCGCCTATTATCTGAAATACTGTAGTTAAATAAGTAGCAGTGGCTTATTAATAGTATTCGGATTCACTGCTTGAACCAGAGACGTTGTACTGTAGTTATATATCTAGACGCACAACTGGCGCTGGTGTGCTGTACAAATTTTAAAGCTCTCGCGCAGGGTCGCATGACACCATGTTTTGGGAGCACAAAATGTGATTGTTTCTATAGAGCGTTCGGAGTTTAGAAAATACCATTGGATACATATAGGAGTCTTGTTAGCGGACATCCCCTCAAGTAAACTAAAATAACTCATTTACGTATTTCCTAACGTATAATACTGGCCACCCTACCCCATTATCCCCTGGCCTACTTGCCTCATAAGTGGTATCACATGTGAGGTTTAGACCTGTCTTTGGACAGTTCACTAAACAGCAACAAACAAACAAACAAATAATAATAATAATAATAATAATAATAATAATAATAATAATAATAATAATAATAATAATAAAATAACAGAAGTAAATCAGTGGCGGCTCGTGAACTTGTGGATTGGGAGAGCTGCAGTAGATTTCGGTACATACAAATTTCACTTCTTGATACCATTACTAATAAGTATAGGACAAAAATAAATGCACTACATATCGAAAAACCAAAACTTCCTGAATTAGTCGGGAGATGTCTGTGGGAACATTTGCTAATCCCTAAGAAAAACTAATACCATCGATTTCAGTCTGAATTTCAGATCGGCAGACACTCAACTTACAATCTACTAGTTCATTCTGAATTGCCTTAGAATAACCTTAAACAGTGGCTCATTTAGATTACTCACGAACTGTAGCAACCCACGAAACACATCAGGGTTCTTCGAATCGTTTTTCATCATATCCCCTAAGGGGAAGATCATATTGGCTACAAAATTTAATACAATCAATATTTTTTAAAAAATAATTTCACGATTTTTTCTCACTTCTTGATTATGTTTGAGAATGTTTGTTCTGTTCGTTTCACTTAATTGCACAGCAGTATGAGTTGCGTAACATAGCCAATGAAACAACATTTTTCAAGTGAGACTGCGAAGATTCGTGCATTTTGCTTTTTAGGAGCAAATGTCCTAAATCTGTCACACCACTCCTAGTCCATGCAGCATCACCACCGAAGAGGAGGCAAGGAAAACAAAATACAGATATTTTTTGTTCACATCCACGTAACCACAAATGCTTAGCGTAAATTTCATTGTTATACTTCCTTACATATATGCACTATTTCGGCTGGATGAAGCTTAAGTAAGATTTAAGTCGGGTAACGGACGACCCTGTAATTTCACTTCATTACATCAATCTTCTCCGCGAGGGAAAGTTGAGAAAAATAAAATTATTATTCTGTAATTCACACACACTCATGCTTGCACATTTGCACTGGTTAAGTTACGGTATTAAGACGTCATACCAAAGCAACACTCAGATATACTGATGGTCAACAATTTTCTAAAACTGGAAAAGAAGTCTCTTTCGTAATTTACGTGCTATATCAAAAGGATTCTACTCGTGCAATCATTTTGAGTTGAGGCAAATATTAGGTTCTGCTGGAGGCTGGATATATACGTAATAATAAGGCAAAAGAGAACATTAATTTCGTTATATAACTCGATAAGATTCTACAACAATAAGTATGTGAAAAGAAAATAAAAATTTCGTCATTAAGTTTCAAGGGAATAGAGAATCCATTTGACGCAGCATTACAACAGCGGTGTGGGAGGAGAGGAAAGATCCCTTGTGGCCTGGTCTGCAAGCCACTGCAGCGAGATATGGGTTTTAAACAGCGGCAGTTTCCCTCTGCTTCCCTTCACCTCTCTACCCCCTGACCATGCAAGGCACACTCTCTATGAGCTGACCACCCTGCAGATCCCAGGACGACTTTGAATGCGGTGTCAATTCCAATATAGTCGACGCGCAAAAAGATTATGCATAACATAATAGCACATATTCCCGGCCAGATGAAATATAAAGCAAGTTACAAATAAAAGCTGTAACAATTCTTCTACAAATTAAAATAAATATTCTTTTTATTTTCCTGTCAAAGCAGGGAGTGCTGCAGCTTCGCAGCTCTTATGGACGAGCCGCCCCTGGAAAATACCATTGGATGCATATAGGAGTCTTGTTAGCGGACATCCCCTCAAGTAAACTAAAATAACTCATTTACGTATTTCTTAACGTATAATACTGGCCACCCTACCCCATTATCCCCTGGTCTACTTGCCTCATAAGTGGTGCCTTCTTGGTATCACCTGTGAGGTTTAGACCTGTCTTTGGACAGTTCACTAAACAGCAACAAACAAACAAACAATAATAATAATAATAATAATAATAATAATAATAATAATAATAATAATAATAATAATAATAATATAAAATAACAGAAGTAAATCTAAAAATTGTACCAAGCATTGTTTCAAATATAAACGCTTTATATTGCTCATAAACAGACTTATGTATTACTTCAATTTGTATTTCCAGTAACAGAATAAATGGAATATATTTACTGTATTTCATTTACATTAGAAATACATAAATAACTTAAGTTATATTACATAGAGGAGGATGTTAGCTGAGAAGACGTCTATATATCCAATAGTATTTTCTAAACTGCGAACACATAATAATAATAATAATAATAATAATAATAATAATAATAATAATAATAATAATAATAATAATAATAATAATCCTAAGTGTTTTGAGAATCAAAGGCGATATGACTTTTTGAACTTTCAACTGCAGACAACAATTGCAGACCACTCATTCTTCAATCATTCTCAATGACAGAATATTCTGAAAATGTGATTGTATACGTTACTGACTGACTTGTTAAATTAATAAGGATATATGTTGTGATAAATGTGTATAATCACTTTATGGTGCCAGCAGTAAACAAAATCACACTTTTTATGAAAGAATAATGGGAGTCTTCTCATACCATCATCTGAGATTATATAATTCTGCTAAGCTGCATACGGCGATTACTCAGATGCTGATAGAGAACAGTAGCATACCTCCCAAGGATCCTGTGTTAAATCGTGTGAAAACGAATGTGATTCAACAGTTGAAGTTTTTTTCAATCTTTCCACAATTATAGGAATATATTTCAATTGATCGCAATTGGTCAAGTGCAGGGCTTCTGTCGTAAAGGTGAGCTACCAAGAAACACTCGCCAACAAAGTACGATCAAGGCTAGCTTCTGCTTTGCGAGTTCAAAAATAGCAACTCTACGAAGAAATACAATGCACCTCTTCAACAAAATACATTATAAGTGTTGATATTATTGTATCCGTCCAGCAGAACTGTAGTTCTGGATCCTACAGTTCGTTTTCCAAACGACAATCGACCAGACCAAGAAATTTAACTTGAAAAAGGAAAGTATTTATGAATCATGTACTCCTGTCTTGAGCATCCACTAAGGCAGTGGTTCCCAACCTTTGTTGACCGACGACACACTTTACTGAACGCCCACGATATCGCTAAACACTTATTTGTTTTTATTAACAATAATATAATAATAACAACAACCAGTGCTTTTCTTCTGGAGAAAAAGATGGTGGAACTCTGTGTAGAATATTTTATAGCAGACGGGGAGAGGATTACTGTTCACTGCACGGGAATTTTGTCGTTTTTAACCTCCTTTTCGTCCAACTAAGACTTTCAAGATCTAAGCGCAATTGAAAGAAAAATTATATTAAAAACACAGATATTCACACAAACAGTATTTCGGTTCCATGATGAAGAATGCAACAAAAGATGCCGGAACCCCGTTCCAGCGCGCGATCCACGAGAAAAAAGCACTAATAACTTCTATGTAGTGTCGCACATCCAGTGTTGTAAATAGGTCGATGTTAACACGCAATCGAAAATTATTTAAAAAAAAAAAACAGCAACTTGATTGGCATTAGAAAAAAAAAACCAAGATATGTGTAAAAAATTCCATCCTATCTATGCTGGATGTCCGATAAAATATTTTTATTATCGTTTTTGAAAACTCACCTATTTGAATTAATGTGAAGTCTACGCTTTGTGAATTGCACAGTTTCTCTATATGTGGCCTTATGGTTAACAGGCCAACATGTAAATCATTTTCAAGATGCAGCAGCCTGTTCCTTTGTTTAGATTTCACTATTTTTATGGTAGAAAATGCTGATTCACACAAGTATGACGTTGAAAACGGCAGTTCTAAATGTATTTTTAGTTTATTCGGCACCATCGACTGATTTGACAAAACATTTCCGTATATAAGACACTAGGGAGTTTGTTTATATTCATCTCCACGCCACGTAAAACCATATTGCAAGTATTCATCACAATATTAACGACACGCAGGGAATTTTCGCTCACATCATTTGAATTAGCACTGCTGTCATCTAACTCAGAACTTGATTCAGATAGTCCTTTTCGAATTAAAAATTCGTCAATGATAAAATCTAAATAAAGCACTTTTGATAAAAGAGTCGCACTATCACCCGTTCACACGTATATACTGAAACTGACCAATATGTTCGATCGATTCTAAACTTTGTTTATTATAAGTTGAAAGAATAAACGAATTACTAAGCATTGTTGCAAGTGTTCACTTTCATTCAAATTATCGCTAGGCAGAAAAATTAAACTGAGCATTGTTGCAGGTGTTCATGTTTCATTGGTAAAGTCTGTCTCGAAATAAAATGTACCATATCAAAGACTTCGTTGTAAAATATAAAGAGACTTTCTGGATGACATAAAATTTATTTTTAAATTCCAAAATTTCACGACACACTACATGGAGCTGCACGACACACCGGTTGGGAACCACTGCGTTAAGGTATACCCCCAAGAAACTGATCAGCCACGAAAATACTTTCGGTAATAGAGGTAGTATATTCAAATTTACATGGCGTATAGGCTATTAATAACTTTGGGTATTCACCATCAAACTACGGAAAAAATTTTCAAAAGCATTGTCAAATATTCTTTGAGCATTCTGAATATTATCACCTCTATTTCAAATCTTAAATATTTGAATTTAATATGCATTTTCTTTATAGTAATAGTATATATACTGTATGTATGTATATATATATATATATATATATATATATACACATATGTGTAGTTATTTTAATTATATGTAGTTTATTTGATCAACGCTTTACAGGCATGATTCAAATTGTTCAGTTTTATTAGAAATTTGCTATTATTTGAGCAAATTTATATAACATCTACTACATTTAAAAGTTCAGAATTCTTTTTTAATTCAAGACTTTTACGGTCTGGCGAAATGTTTTTGGTCTGAAATTTTTCCAATAAAAATATTATTTACAGATGGTAAGAATGCATTTAATATCCTACCGAATTGAAATCCAATAAATTCGATTGCTTTATTGTAAAAATTCAAATGTTTCTACTTATTTCTGCTTTATGGGGGTTTTAAAGTAAAGCAGTATAGGTTATTAAGTCAAAATTAATATCGTAAAACTATACCTGCCAACAAAAGTACGCATTAATAATACTGACGCGTTCTCTGGAACAAGAACTTAACTAAAATGTCTTGAATTTGAGATACAGAGCATCAAACATTTTGGATCTCGTATAAAAGCATTGCGCAGAACAACACCTAATGTTTCTAGAGGGCGCTGTATTTATTGGAAGGAAATATTTTGTCGTAGGGAGATGTATTACTAAGGATTCAATATATTATGCTGGAAACGGAAAAACGGCGTAACGTATGTTAAGTCATTATTCCAGGAAATACCTCAATTACCACAAATCTAATAATTATATAAGTTATTTCAACAATTATTCTAACACTGATATTGGCTACAAATTTTACAAAATCATACTAAAAAAAATTCTAACAAGTCTAATATCGACAAAAGTAATATATTTCCTCTAAAGCAATCGATCCCACGACCTCCATTTTAATGACTCTTTCTTCATGTGAATATGACCTACCCTTCCAACTCAATGCAAGTGCGGAAACAGCGCCCCCGCTTATAAGGCGCATCATCCGGTTCGCGGCGTGATTTGAATGCGCGTGATATTCGCTTTCGCCAGGTTCAAAGGTACCAGTTCCAAGAAACCAAGTGTGTTATTACTCTGCAGCTCTCAATTACACTGGCGCCCCCTAGCATGATGACTGCGATAAAATAAATGAAAGCTGAAACATATTTTTTCAGGACAAATTATGTTTTCAATTTCCTCAATCTTTAAAATCACCAGAAAATATTTCGAATGAACTCATGTGACATTTGGAACACCTGCAGAAGAGGTAGTCGTAGGTGGCTCAGTGGTTAACATGCTTAGAAATTCATCCGAGAGAGTGAAGCGCAACAGAAGGGTGATACAAATTATTAGCATATCTTCCTTAGAAAGGAAAGTAAATCTGGAGTGGTTCCCGTGATATTATATTTACAAGTAAAAAATATTGTCCCTGATGAAGAACTCCAAGCAAAATTTGCCGTCCATTTCTTCCTTCCATCGACAACCCATACTATGTCTATATGTAGAATCTGAAGCTGTTTTGAAGTGATTTTCTCTCTAAACTGCCTCTGTAGTAGGCTAATTGAATTTCTGAACTCGTTAGTCTACCGATGTTTTGAATGTTATATTGAAAACTCCGGTGAAAGCACATTTAAAGGACTGTCCAGTCATGATATTGTGTTTTTTTTTCTTTGAAAAATAGCAGATACCCGCAGCTGTGAAGGATTAGATAGAATATTGGTTTTGAGTGACTGGTTGGAAATATAGAAATACTTTTCTTCAAGAGATGTAACCGTTGGTCCAAAATGCCAACTCACTCGTAAGAAAATTTGATCAATTCTAGAAATCCACAAATATGGGATTCTTTTTTCATGTGGTGAAACGAGGAAAAGCTTCAGTTTAAGATAACACAGAACAAATGAGGAGCAGACTTCCAAAACGCAGTTTGAGCAAAATTAAAAAAAAAAAACGTTTCAATATGGTTTTTTTAATGCAATCTTCAGTATTGTACGTAAGATTTCCGCTGTTATACGAATGAAGTTGGTTGGGACATTTGTTCATTTTCCATGCAATGACTTTTTTACAGTTTCCGTAAAAAGAAAAGTGTACAAAACTGCGTTTTGAAAGTCCACTCTTCAAATACAAGGCAAGAAACACGTCAAGTCCCTGTGGTACTGGACTATTTCTCCATTCCTCTACGGGATTTGTAGCTGCATACGCTACCACTCGAGCCGAAACATAGATCATATGGACTTACTTATAAATAATTATTTTATGTATCTATTTAAACAAAGTAATAGAAGAATGGAGAATAAGAAGACCCAGAGGAATCCTTGTTCATAATATTGATAGCCTATAAGGAGAATATGTTTTGCAGGTGATCAGGTATCACTGGTTGAAAATGAAGACCTACCGAAATTAGTTGCTAACTTAAATAATTTAAAGTGATATCCACAGACAAAATTAAACCCAATGAAGGAAAAGAACAGATGCGAATTAAAATAGTAGGAGAATGCAGAAATAATAGAGAATCATAGATTTCCACTTTTAAATACTTGGGTCTAAAATATCGGCTACAGAAACAAATGTAGAGGAGAATGCACAAAAGTAGGTATAATGAATTAAAATGGCTGTATCTAGCAAAACTTTGGGAGAAGCATGAGAATAGAAGCACAGCAAATAATATAACATAGTTTTGAAAAGCATTGAAATACTCAAGTGGAGCATGATTTTCAAGACAAAGAGACAAATTAAGACTTGAAGCGGCCAAATGAGGTTCCTGCGCCTCTATTAGGAATTACAAGAAAATGCAGATTAAGTAATGAAAATATTAGAGAATAATTGGAAGAAACTAATATAGCTAAGGTGATCCAAAGATACAAAACAGTAGAAAGATCACGTTTTGAGCATGTCTCTTCTAGATATCCTTGGCAAGGACGGTTTCATAAGCCGATAAGATGGAAAGGAGTTCGTATACCGACAAGACAGATTTAAAAGTTAGCGTCGGAACAGCCCGCAGGGTCTAAATCTTGCTGAGGGAAGATATTTTTATTACGCGTAGATATTATTATAAGGTATGATCTTATCTTCCACAAAATAATGTCCTGACTGTTTGAGGCATCGCGTTTGAACCAAGTCCAATGCCTCTCATCAGTTACTTGCCACTACGGCATAGACAACTACAGAAATTTCTTTTACCTAAGTGTATCTTCGGAATATGATACAGTGAAATAGTTTTCTGTATGTATAGCAGACATATTTGAAATTTATATATAAATAAAGATACCGTACTAGAAAACTGTTGTTGTTTAGTCAACTATCCGAAGACAGGTCTGAACCTCGTATGTGACACCAATAAGGCATCACTCATGAGGCAGCTAAGCCAGAAGATAATGAGGTAGAGTGGCCAGTTCATTTTCCTCTCCATTGCATACATCGCTGACTAGCTACATATTACTATAAATCAGACTATAAATGCATACAATTGTTCTTCCTCTGAAATATCGTCAAGTCAGAAGTACTGCCTGATAATGGATATACATATCAATCAGAACCTCAATCAGAGGTAACTAGAAAATTAATACCTTTCTTTCTTTCTTTCTTTCTTTCTTTCTTTCTTTAACTTGCTTTAACCTCTCCCTTTTAGGTTCATTTATACGACCCACGCCACCCGGACCTTACAGGGCCGCGACCTGTCGGGAGAGGAATTAATCTATTGGATCACATACACACTTTTTTTACCACACAAGGACATGGAGGGCCTCCCCGGATGAGAGATCAACGAGAATTGGTATCGTAATAAATGACTTTTATCTTCTCATTATTTAAGCCTTGAGCCCTCAAATCAGTTGGGGCTGAAAATTGTTCCACGCATAGTTTCTTCGAGTGTCCCGTGTTCCTTTTTCAATTGGGGTCTCGCAGTAATTATGCTGACAGTTGGATCAAAGTTCGCGGTCTCAATCTCGACCGAGGAAGATGTATTTTTAAGGGTGATAAAGTCTTTCCTGTGAGAGAGAAGCGAAGCTGAAGGTCCCATGTCGTAGATTTAGGGCACAAAAACTGTGTCCCTGACTAAGACCTGCAGATAAAATTGGTCTGCCATTTCTTGCCTAAGTCGAATTTCGACGCTGAACAACGCACATGTACTAGTTGAAATCGTCGTTAAATAAAATGCAGCTACTTCAATTTCATCCAGTGTAATTAAAGACACAAATCGGATGCCACTTCGTGTCCATTTTTATATGTAGTCCATCGATTATTTCTGATATTTATTTTAAGACAAATTGTCTCACTTAGCTTTGAACATATTTATTTCTTAATTTATCGTTTAACTCAAAATATCTTTAAAAATTGATTTTATTTACCTGTTATCTACTTTGTTTCTTTTAACAACCAAATTTCGCTCCCACATATCCCACAATGTACAGTCTTAGACAAAATATGACCGATGTCTTGTAGTGTGAATTTGTCAAAGTCCACTTCGGGCAGCGCCTGGTTCACACGACTAGGGAAAGGATGTTTATTTTGCACCTAATTTACTCATTGGATATATCTTCGTTATAGATTATTCATGACCTATAAACAGACAGAAAAAGCAACAAAGAAACAAAACAAAGGAAAAACAAAGCGGAATCGTACGTAAGAAATTCCTTCACGTGTAAACCCAAGCTCTCACGGAATCAACCGAAGTCTTCCGAAGGGGACTTTGCGTATGGCTGCCGGTCATTTTTTTTTTTGCCTAAGACTATACAGTAGTCGTTATACACAATTTTAATTTGGTTCCTTTTCTGACACATTTTATCACTCTTTTTGGATTAGTTTGATGTCTAAAATAATATTTCAAAATAAATAGAACTTTGTGTATAATTTTATTTGTCATAAAATTAAAACAAATCAATAAAAAATCGTCAGAATTTTCATATGCTTACGGAATTTTTTCTAAGTGTAATTTTTTGGTTTTCTCTCGATTTACACTAAACATACATAAGGTGAAACTGCCATGACTTGAGTTCAGCACAGTGCCAAACTATACAATACAACACACGATAGTATACACACAGCGAAAATACATAAATGTCTTAGATGGGATTCGAATCAGCAATCGTTGCTTCCTAGATGCGTACACCGCTGTGAGCACAAGTCAAGAAATAACATTTAAGTTGTCCCAAACACTGATTGTTATCCTTCGAAATGCATAATATTATTGTTACTGAATAACACAATATTCGATACATGCATTGTAACATACAGACACACACACACAGAATGAGAGTAATAAGTAATATAATCTTGGAGATTTTAATAGCCTATTCCTTGGATAGAATACAACAAAAATTATAATTCCATATTAATCCCAAATGAATACTTTTCTCAGAAAAAAAAATATTTTCCCATACATTTTAACATTGCTTTACTTGATACATACTATTTGTACAATTCTGGTTTTTACTCTTATCACGAAATGATTTATCCCTTGCAAATTAAATAAAAATACTAACGTGTGTGGTTATTTCCTGCCATTAGGAACTCTGGCAACCCTACTGTAATGGCTAAGGGACGGAACGCTGCTGTTCACACCGAGTGCATGTGTTTTTATTCGTAGGCGAATCAACGATACGGTGTTGCCATGCTAAGCAAATTTTCAGTCTAATTTTCTAATTAACTATGCATTTAATTACAAAACGCATATATATTTTAAAATTTATTTCAATGTGTTCTTTTTTCCCCTTCAATCTGCAGACTTATAGGCTGTCACTTGCACTCTGTATAATTATGTGTGTACAGGAGTGGCAAAAAAAAAAAAAAAAAAAAAACCGGACCGACCCTTGTAGCTGATTTCAGAGCCTTGTTCACAGTGACAGCACGATAGACGGGTAACTAAGACTTTCCTAGTTCGAATCCTGCCTGGGAAGGAAACTTTTTTTTGTTCCTTGTTCAAATTTATTCCCAATACTTCTCGATTGCAGCGATATTTGACTACTTAATTAACTTATTATTCCCAAATATGAATTTTACCAGCTTATTTTCTAATGGCTTTCGAAATGGGCTACGTCAGCAGTCGAAACTACAAAAATTTCAATAGATTACTCACTATCTTGTGAAAGCGGGCGTGGCATGCGCAGTGGCTCATTTCGGGGATTTTGATTATCCGTCGGTCCGGTTTTTTTTGCCACTACTGTACATATATTATGAGGTTCTGGCTATTACATTTATTATAAGACAGTACATCTCACTTAACAATACTGTCAGCGGAAGAACCATTGTTTATACGCTTCTGAAGTCTGATGAATGAAATATATTACTAATCTGCGATATATGCAATGGAGGGGAAAGGAACTGGTCAATCTATCCCATTATCTCTTTACTTAGTTGCCTCACGAGTGATGCTTTATTGGTGACTTATAAGATTTCAACCAGTCTTAGGACTGTTGACTAAACATACATACATACATACATACATACATACATACATACATACATACATACATACATACCAGAGAGAAGAATAATAACCAAAATGTAAATTTAATATATTCCTAAAATTATTAAAGAAATTCAAATTTCTACTATTGAAAATCTTATAAAACCAGAAGTTTGAATAAGAATATTACTTACCTCGTTAATATTTGAAATTCACAATATATTACCTTAATTTAGTCAGTGATTATTTCTCATAGGATATTTTCAAAAGAGAAACCCTCAGATTTACTATGCTGCATATCTCTACACACAACAACGTGTGGATAGTGCGAGAAAAGTCACCAGGAGAACAACGAGAACAGAAGGATAACCCGGAGAGAAGAACAAGGGAGGGGGTTACATTTTTATGTGACAGTCAATTCCCAAGTTTTTCCTCCCATATTTAGTGACGAGAAAGACGTAGTTCTGCGTGAAAAATTACTTGAATGTTGAAAATTAAAACTGCAATGGACCAAGTTTGGTTTAATTATTACATATTATAGTCACATCGTTAACGTCAACGTCATCGTCGTCGTCATCATCATCATATATCGGCTGTAAATAATCTTAATTATCTAAAAGCGTCGTTAGATAAATAATAAAACCAAAATTATTTTTATTTCATCAGTTTATGACACAGAAAGGATATCTTAACAAGTTACCTGATAGATAACAGAATTACAGTATCTCCTTACTTGCGCATTCAAATTTTCTGATGTCAATAGTCTTAAGATCCGTATTTTTAACATACCACCTCTGCCTTGAATGCAAATAATGAAAGTAAATTTTAATTTTAGTATTTCCTACATACAGGTGCGTAATCAGCACTACGCTATGCTGTCGCCTTATTTTGTGTTTCTTTGATGTTGCTGAACGTTTTTATTTCATTACTATGAAGTAGGCCTACTGTGTATATTTTAAAATATAGGGTGGATCAAAATTCAGAAACTGTAGAACTAATGGTGCCCTGCCGCATTATGGATTAATACGTCACTGACTGAATGACCAGTTTCTGGGAAGATGGATAGGTCGACGAGGCCTTGTTGAGCGACCCGCGAGATCCCCTGACCTCACACCAATGGATTAGGCCTACTCTCTATTGGATCATCTAAAGGCAATGGTTTATTTCACAAACATTCGTGACCTACACCATCTGCAAGAGAGAATAATGGAATGTACGGCGCAAATACCGCCTGCCACAATTCTCAGTGTCCTGAAGAACTGGAAACGTTGTCTGAAACATGTGCCTTGCTAAAGAGGGTCACCATATTGAGCATATCACATAAACAAAAGAACCTTAAGCCGTTCTGACTTTTCATTCACTCTGTATCAGTGGCGGTTACTGGGTATGCACATGATCGCATATGCACATCCAGAAAAATAAATAAAAGGCCTTCTCTTTATTTTAAGCATTTTTTCAATAAGGTAGGATTAATTCTGTTCCTACTTTGGTTTCCATGAGGTGTAGTTTCATGCAACCCTCTTTGCTTTCCAATATAGCCATACTCTCGCATATGTGAAGGCTGAACACGGATTGGTGCCTTTGACGATGGAAGAGGGAACGGGGTGCGACAAAGAATGTCTCAGAATCGCGACGCCGTTACTGTGCGAGGGGCGAGATTCTAGTCAATGACCTATGAGTAAATATAACAGTTTAGCATACATTATCAGAAATAAATCTCGAAATTAAATAGAAATAAATCATATTTATGAGTTGTAAAAATATAATAATAACGGGATATAATTTTTAGTAACTTCAACCGAAGGAAAAAAGAACAAATAGGCCTATGCATATGGAACTGAATTTATAGCATTTAAGCACCGTGTAATACTCTTAACAGCCCTGCCAGGCTGACATACAGTAACTAGCCTGCTGTATATCCAGTTTGAATAATTGTCAGTTCGTTCCTAAAACGCAGAGAACCTCATATTTCATTCTTCATTGGGGAGCTAAATGATTATGTATTGCGTTTAACATTCTTACTTTATTTTACTTTAAGCGTGTTTATCTAAATAGAGCGTATGTAAGTGAATAAAAGTTAGATTCGTAGGTGTAGGGCAGGGATGCAGAACTGGGGAAGAGAGGGTGGAAGCATGGGGAAAGCGTTGGTTCCCCGTCCACAATCCACCGGCGTTGAATGACGTCGCCGTGACGTTCCGCAACCAAGTAACACAGACTCGGAATACAAATCCCCTCTATCCTACCATGTGGGGGTGAAAGGAAGGGATGAGTGACGTATTCCGCTTGTGATGTATGCCACAATTGGTATCCAGTTCTGCATCCCTGGTGTAGGGATTAACTATGTATATTTGTTACAGAGTAGTGTGAGAAACTATTTCAGACTGTGTGTACGTTATGGCTTACTTACTGGCTTTTAAGGAATCCGGAGGTTCATTGTCGCCCTCACATAAGTCCGCCATTGGTCCCTATCCTGAGCAAGATTAATTCAGTCTCTATCATCACATCCCACCTCCCTCAAATCAATTTTAATATTATCTTCCCATCTACGTCTCGGCCTCTCCAAAGGTCTTTTTCCCTCCGGCCTCCCAACTAACACTCTATATGCATTTCTGGATTCGCCCATGCGTGCTACATGCCCTGCCCATTTCAAACGTCTGGATTTAATGTTCCTAATTATGTCAGGTGAAGAATACAATGCGTGCAGTTCTGTGTTGTATAACTTTCTCCATGCTCCTGTAACTTCATCCCTCTTAGCCCCAAATATTTTCCTAAGCACTGTACGTTATGGCCACAGTTCAGCAATTAAAACAAATTCATTTCTTCATTGTTCTATAGACACTGTATTCATCTTTCAAGAAACTAAAATACAACTTTGCACACAGAACACAAAACACACTACAAAAACATCTTAGACACAAATACAACTTAACAGGTGTATACAAACTATCATGCAATAGTTGCAACAACTTCTACATCGGACAGACTGGAAGGTCATTTCAAACACGTTACAAGGAACATATCACAGTCATATAACCAAACTACACAGTTCAACTTACGCAGAACACATCACAAACTCCAATCACAACTACAGCAACATAGACACTGACATGAAAATACTACACATCCAGCCAAAAATCCAGAAACTTGACATTCGTATTGTCATTTACATATGAAATTTACAAACATAGAAAAACACACCCCCCAGCACATTGTAAACACTCAACTTAATTTCAAAACATACACCCTTTTCGACACAATCATGAACACACCCCATCACAACAGGAAACCAGAAGATAGCGTGGGACCTTCACTACGCTTCAGACAATAAAAAATATCACTACGAAACTAATCAGCCAGGTAAACTTCTCATATTAACACAGTAAAGAAGTTATAAAGCTAATCAGTAAATAAATTTTACTGTATTAACTTTAGAAGATAAAATGTAAATAAATAATGATATGATTTTATCTTTCACTTTAAATATAATTTTCCATAAAAACCGCTTGGTGTATGTGCACGCCTGTCTAGTGTCATGATTGATGCATGGTATAATAAAATGCATTTTGAAAAAATAATGATAGTGCACACCCAATTAGAAAGTGCAGGAACCACCACAGCCCTGTATAATTCATTGCTTAGAAGAAATGTCTGATTTGACATTTAAAACGCCTTTTTGTTACATGGTTTCATTGTAATTGAATTAAGAAAATTCTGGTTCTTCGAATCGTGTATTGAGAAAATATTTATGAAAATACAATTACACTTTGAAATAGTTTGGTACAGGAATTAATTTATTATAAAAGAACATAGAATAAGATGAAATAATCAGCGAAGATATAAGAAATGCACGTCGATTTATTATGCTGTACAGGCTTCATGTTACCGCCTGAGAAAATGTTGATGTAATTACTGTATGTTTACTAACGTATTACAAAGACATGAATGGGGTAAAAGGTTGTGACATCTGATCGTAGTCTGGCTTGATGACAATGGGTATGGGTGGTGGGGCCTTACTGGAGAAGTTGCACAGGCGTTTCTTTTTCATTTAAGATGCACACTGCAATCTGTTTACCATGTTTGGAAAATCAACTTCATGTACGTAGGCTTCCATCAATGTTGGAGGGAAACCAAACCGGTGGCCATAAAGTTCAGTTGGATGTAAAAAGTTTACATATAATCCAGTCTTCCTTTTCTTTCTACTGTGGTTTTGAAAATACAATTCCTTACGAAATTAAATAAGATTACAGTAGTCCAACTTGTAATCAATGACATATTACACGTTTTCGACAAAATATACGTCAGAATTAGTTACGTTTTTTTTTTATTTGGAAGATTTATTTAATAGATTTCTCGACCATTACTCACATTAATATTGTATATTATTCTTAGTCAGAATCCTGAACAAAGAGAGAAACAATTATATATTGATGAGGCTATAGTCTATCCAAAATATGAATCGCCCTTGATGTAAACACTGACTGAAATATTCATGGCGGAAGGAAAGAAAGAGTTCTTTACATTTTTTCCTTAGACGAATTGTTGTTATATTACAATTTATAGCAAAGACATAGTGTAATCTTATTCTTTTTTTAAATAATACATAACAATGCCTCATATAATGTTGAAATGCCCATAAATGTGATTTGTATTATTGAAATATTTGAGTGTCATTAGATTTTTCTGTCTTGTTATCTTGTGCAACATATGAGTAATAAAACATAATCTAATACACAATGACACTATATTAAATTTGTATAATAAATATCTTGAAGTGGAACTTTCTTCTTAGCCGGCATTAGTCAAACTTCTTACTCCAAATGTAGGTGTCAATGTATCAATATGTATGTTAATATATTATATGCAGGATTAAACACAGAACTATACTAGAAATAAAAAGGTTAAAATAAAATTATATTCATTATTTGAACTCTATTAAAACAGCGAATTACAGTCATTTGTATAAAGAACGTTATGATACAGTAATGAACTTATGTTTTGCTTTTACTTTTCGGAAGTTTTGCAATATACCATACTGGGATGTCACGTTTCAGTAATTACAGGGAATAGTAAAAGCAAAAAAATGTTAATTCTTAAACCAATCGATCGGATGTAAGGAACTTCCCTGAAAAAGTTTAATGTAGTACAGATATAAATACATTAATTTGTATGTATAATTGCTAGTTGAAGCTTCTCCTCTTCTTTAACGAGACAGTGAAATCGGAAACAGATAATGATGAAAATAATTTCAGTATCACTTTCTTCATGCTAAACTTGTCATAATGGTTCGTATCAACACCTCCTTGCGTGTACAGACGCAACGCGATGCTGTGTAAAAAAACTTTCCTCGTAGAAGAATTCTGTATGTTGAGTTCAAAGGTCACCCCAACCCAGATACTGGGTGGAGTGGGGAGAATCTTTGAATGAATAGTGTCTAGGGGACATAATTAAAACAATTCTACAAGACTTCCTCGTCTGTCGAAACTGTTTATAAGCTCGAACCATTGTTGCTTATCGACAGTTCAGCTCATCGTCTCCCAAGACACCATAAGAGTGTACTGCACTCAAAATACGTACTAACATGAAGACAATAGTTGTGAGTATTGCAATTTTGCTTTTTGAAGCCATGCAAACGCATGAGTTTCCATGTGTGAGAATTTACAATGTCAACCACCATCATCATCACCTTCTTCTTCTTCTTCTTCTTCTTCTTCTTCTTCTTCTTCTTCTTCTTCTTCTTCTTCTTCGAACATTGAACTCTTTTCTCCGGTCGTCTTACAGTTCTTATTGTCTGTGTTCTGTATACAATTTGTTTCAGATATATCTTTATTCATTCTTTTTACACATCTAGCCATTGCTTTTATGTGAACCATTCTATGGTTTGGACTAAACATTTTCAATATACATACAACTTATATGTATTTTTTTCTGGTAAAAATTGAAATATGGTGATATACTCGTAGTATGAGGCTAAATCTTCATTATGGACAAGTGTTGTATTGTATTGTATTGCATTACATTGTGTGGGACATTATTAATATAAAAATTATATCATATCGCTGCATTATTAATTCTTGAGATGTATGCAACAAGAAACACTTTTTTCAAGTTTTCTCGAAAGTTATAAAAAGTGGACAGAAAATGAAGGGTTCAGAGCCATATATTAAAAAGGGAGGAAACAAGGATTAAAATTGAGTACCATGATTTAATTAAACATATAGCATGTAATATAGTGTGGACATTAAAACTAAATGATACCGGTATGTCAATCTTCATTAAAATTCAGTATTCGCTTAACTTTAACCCTTGTTTTCTCCGTTTTTAATGAATGGCGCTTGGCCCACTATGGCTCTGAACCCTTCAAATATTTGTGCTTTAAGCCATCGGTCTACAGAATGGAAGTAATATAACTGTGCAGATTGTAACAGTTTATTCTTTGGATGAAGTACAACAAAAATTTCCAGTACCATATTAGTCTCAAATGAATACTTTTCTCAGAAAAAAAAATTCCCTTATATGTTAACACTGTTTTACTCGATAAGTAGGCCTATTATCCATACGACTCTGATTTTTACTCTCACAATTAGAGAAACTGATAAGGAATGATTTCTTTCTTTACATTTTTAAGTGAAATTGATGATTTTCTTGCAAAATAAATAAAATTATAAATGCGTATCGTTATTTCCTGCCATTAGGAAATGTGGCAACCCTACTGCGGTGACTAAGGGACGGAACACTGTTATTCAGACCGTGTGTGTGTGTATGTGTGTGTGTGTGTGTGTGTGTGTGTTCGTAAGTGAGCCAGGGATGCGCTGTTGCTAAACTACGTAGACTTTCAGACCAGTTTTCTAATAAACCATGCACTTAATTACAAAATGCATAATACGTTTTTTATATTTATAGTAGTATATTGAAATGTTCCCCTTCAATCTCCACAGTTATCACTTCCTCTCTCTCTCTGTCTTTCTCTCTCTCTCTCTCTCTCTCTCTCTTCTCTCTCACTTTATATAACGTTGAAAAGAACGCATTAAAATCCTTCTGAAATAAAATAAGTTATAGCAACATTTTTTTAGAACTTTTAAGACATTTTGTGTTAAAATTATGTTTTCAGAGTCCACAAAAATGTTTTAAATTACGAGTTGTTCATGTAAGGCAACGCTGCCGCCAAAGTACTGTACAGTAGATCTACCTAAGATAGAATTATATCCATTCCAAGGCCTATCTCGTAAAGTTCAAATAGACAAGTGTTCAGATCTCAGAAAATATGTGTTGTAGGACCCATGTTAATTTGACATTTTTTCTTGTTTTGATGCATACTATCACCTCCTAAAATATTGAATACTTTTTAACACCCTGTATAGTACTCTGCATCGTGAACTTAACTTGGTGCTGAATTATGGTAGGTCTAATGATGATAACGACATTGGCGAAATGAGTCCTTGGTTCAACGCCGAACATTGCACAGTAGCTCTTCTTCAATTGGTTTGAGGAAAACCTCGGATAAAACCCCAACTATATAACTTGTCCAAACCAAGGTTTGAACCCAAACCCTTCTGTTTCATAGTCAGTTATGCTGTTACTCCATAGTGTTGGTCTAGTCATACTTTACTTTCGATATTCATTAATTTATTTTTCCAAAAAATAACTCTCAGACCACTGCTATACTTGCTCTTTCCGCGATTGGTTTTGAACTTCCCTAATTAGATTCCTATCACTACAGTAGTAAATTCCGCTCACAAATTTTATGACCTGTTCCACTGTCTTCCCAACATCTTCAGATTACATCTATCCGAATATTGTGAAATAAACATGAATGTTGTGTTTTTGCCGATATCTTCATACTGAAAATTTTAGCTGCGATATTTAAATTATGTAATAATTTCTACACGTCGTCTTCATTCTCCCCTATCGACACAACATAGTCTGCGTAACATTTATAATGTTAAAATTAGCGGCTCCTATTTAACATTACATTGGTCTAATTACGTATATGGTTGTGCTAGTCTAGTATCATTCTTTCCATTAATATGAAAATGTAGCAGGTTTAAATTTTTGTTAAGGCTTCTTTTCTTCTGTATCACATATTGGGCTAGAAAGCCATTTCCTTCTCTACATTATTTAATAGACTTGTGTTTCTTCGACCTTTAGCTTTGTAAGTTAATTTTTTTTAGTAATATCCTGTTCTGATTCAATTTTTATATTAATTAACCAGTTTCTTCAATGCTGCATTGCAGTTAGATTCAGTAGCCTAATAGATGTTCTCCGATCTCAGAACATATTACGGACGCTGCTCATAGAAGAGAGTGATTACGCTACCATCACAGTCTAATATTTATACAGTCGCGAAGCTCGGGATGATTTTTTGCATTTCTCGCGATAGTTGCTAGCCGATTGGAGCGCTGTGAGTACTAGGAACAATAGACTGTGCCATTGCCATCGTAATCTAATACAGACCGTAAGGCAGAACATGTGACTTCCTTAACCCGATCACGAAGGGCGACTTTTCAACCATATAAATTAGTTCGAACGAATAAAGAGTAACATATATTTCTTTCAAATGTAATGTAATTGCATTAATAAAATTTAAAACAATGATTTCAGACATAATTCACTTGCGAGTTAAGGTGTGACATAATTAATTTATATATATATAATATCTTATATTAATAAAAATCGAATTACCAACAAATAACAGGAGAATCCATTATTAAATATAAATATAGAACCAATAAAGAAAAAAGTTTCTTAAAACAATAAAAAATAAAGTGCCTGTGAAAATTACGTTGTTCGTATGTGTAATACCTGCCTTTATTTCGATTAAATATTAGGAAATTCTTGTACATTCATTTATGCACGATTCAATAATTTTCAGTTGCACCGCACGGATATTTAGATATGCTGAAATTATAGGTTATGTTTACTGTACCAGTTGCCCCTTTCTGTCTAATTTTAGTGGTCTCCAATGCCCTGCCATTACACATGTACCGGTATATTATGTCGTATGAAAGTTATAGGTTATGTTTACTATATTTAACTTATATTCCCATATTCGCAAGTATACATTATAATTAAACATAATGTCATGTGTGATATCCCTCACATTCAATTTGTCTGTATTTTAATACTACAATTGAGACTGAATTACTGTATTTATCTATAACCTAAGAGACTAAGTAACACAATCGTATGTACACTAATTTCATAGGAGTGGTATAGTAAATTTTCTGTCTACAATTAAGGAAGGTAAATGTGCTAAATTAAAGTCACAATGTAAATTCTTTTTTATTAAACCTCAAAATAGCTTGAATTCTTAACTTAAAATGTTGATGTGAACAGATTATGTTAACATGTAAAATTCTCTTCACATTAAAATAACACAGTTTTATAATTATTTCTGCAACATATTATGAAGCAAGAAGTACATGAAACTTATGGACACATTACACTAAATAAAACTTAGCAATGATACGCAATAAAGTTGTAATATTATATTTAATTGAGCTTCATACACTGAAATAGAAAACTCGAACATACATTACGGCGATCCAGATCGAAAAGGCATTGACTGTGCAGTATTTCGCATTGTTGTGAAAAGTTGTGTAGGCTGTGAAATGTTTGTTATCGGTTGTAATAACTGTAAATGGCTAAAATACAATAATTTGAATAATAATATGGGACAAGGAGACATTTGTTTCACTATAAGTTCTAAGAAAAAGAGGTCAGTGTTATCCTTCTTCCGAAAGATCCAGGAAGTTGAGTTTGTAAAATATAATATATGCTTTATGAAAATAATATATGAAGCTTATGTATTTCGTATTTCAATAGTGGAAGGAAGGTGTCAATTTTTTCAAAAGAACACGATATCGAAAGTACAATAAATTTTATCATCTGCTAGGGAAAGTCTGTGATGAGGCGATAGTAGCGATCCTGCTGGCTAGCAACTATCTATGGATGCATATTCCAACTGTCTATGTATGCATATATATATATATATATATATATATATATATATATACTAGACTGTGCTACCATCTCAATTATATTATTCCAAATTTCTCTATGTATCAGTCCGCACCGTTCACGCTTCAATATATAGGCTAACGCATTTCCGGATAGATACAATGCTGATTTACATGTTTATTGGGAATCTTCACAGCACTTCCGTGAAAGGGATCTTGTAGGTGGTGGATTCTCGGTCCTAGTCGAAATTTTGCTTCTTTCGAGGGAAAGTACAGTCGGGATCTCACATCGTAGACTTAAGAAAAGGGAAATAATTGTATTCTCTATTGAGAGGGTTCGAAAAAAATTATAGGCCAAACATTTCTCGGTCAAGGAGCTTCCTGAAGGCCAGAATATCGATTTAGACTGCAGAAGTTTCTGTAGAACATCTCGTAAAGACGTAGAGGCCTTTAAAAAACAAAGCAGGACATAACCTTCCGAGTCCTTAGAGTATAATATACTATGTTGTTTTATTTTTAAAGTTCAATATAATTCTACACTTCAAAAAAAGTCACAATTAGGGCACAATTGCAGGTATGTTATACTATACTTCGGGTCTCTACAGATTCATCTTATATCATAATCATATATGAAGTATAGTATCATAATTATGTATGAAGTATAGTATACTATACTTCATACATGATTATGATATAAGATGAATGTGTAGTACAGTATAACATACCTGCAATTGTGCCCTAATTGTGACTTTTTTTGAAGTGTAGAATTATATTGAACTTTAAAAATAAAACAACACATGTCACAGGACTCAGGAGGATAAAATAGAATATTAGAGGGTGAGCACAATCTGTAAATAGGATGCAGTGTATCCGAAACTGAATAGAGGACAGACCCTCGAAATAAAAAAAAAATTAAAACATTAGGCCTACATTGTTTTTTTTACTTCTCTACGACCAATTTTGTTGACGTTTGTACGTTCAGATTGTTTAAAAATATCGTTTGCAATTTGAAACCCTAACATGACATATCAAATTTCATTACCAAAAGGTTTAATGTCGATCCTAATGTAATTTGAAACTTTTTCTCGTATGTTTTATTAGGTTATTTATCGATGCTGTATCTGGCGTCGGAGGACTTGGTGACAGTGAGATAGTGTTTTGGTGAGATTGTGTTTTGGCGTGAATGAGACCGAGAATTCGGCATGGATTAATAATTATTAACAGACATTCGCCTTCACTTTGGAAAAACCTCTAAAAACTCCACCAATTATTGAGTACCAAGCCAACCCAACCGAATGAAGCCTTTCTCATACATTGTTGTATGCTCTAAACTAAGCGTGGAGAGTACAAAACTTATATTTAATTTTGATCAGTAGGTCTACATCAATTTTCATGAGTCTATATAAAAGTTACACACTAACATTCATCTACATTCCGACATGTTTTATTAGAGCGAATTTCACATTTTATGTCATATTTACGAATTGTAGGATAGCATGTTACACTTATATTATGTTCTATAGGTTTTTCAACCACAACTTTTACAATTAATTTACATGTGCATACATCCTAAATTAAATCAGTTATACGCACTTTATAGACAATATTTAATTTCAAAGTTTAATGTATAATGTCAACTAAAAAAAAAAACAAGGAAACAAACTACTGCATACTCATATGCAACATATATATATATATATATATATATATATATATATATATATATAAGTTTTTTAAGTGTAGCATTATTTGTGTTTATAAGTACATTTCGATGACCTGTTGATCCACTATCTTAAACTTTCATAAATAAGACATCACGACAATATTAAGATTCAGTTAATTTACTAAGGCGTGTATCACAGACATTTAGCAGTACATAATGATAGGTTTTGTGTAGAAGGTGTACAATTACACGATACAATCTGCTTTAAAATGAACAAGCAATTGAGTAATTAATTAATTAAAATTAAATTATACATCTTTATTGCACAACTTTTAACAATATATCACTTCGGAATATATACTAGTCAACACGGTAACCTAGTTTTAACACGTGAAAGAAATATATTAAATATTTCGAAGTAAAATTAAATGCTAAAATTTACCAGTTCTTTCCGAACAAATAATGTTTTCTTAATAATAGTTTAAACAACAAAGGTGCTCTTAGCAGTACAGAGTGACCACAATCGCCAATAAATCCGAGGTTTGCACGGTCAAACCTAACCGAAAACAGAAATGAAAGAAAATAAAATATTTAATATGAGTAGGGTAAGCACAGTTGAGCTGGAGATCATATTTCGGAGGTTTCAGCACACGAACCTGTATCCGAATAAATTGCTTCCAGACAAAATTTACCGACTGTTTTACTCTTTCATCCTGTCAGAATGCATAACAAATTTCGATTTAATGATGTCCTTCTGAGAGAACACATACTATCAGAGTGGCTGAGTTCAGGAAAGTAAACTGTGACCATATCGTGAGTCACAGAAAATCAAACAATCAGTTAATAGACTTTTCAAACCAATCAAACCTGTCAAATTTTATCATACCAAAGTAACCAATTAACACACTACCAAATTAACCAACTAACATACTACCAAACTTGCTTGAAAGTAGTTAACGTCGAAACATCGAAACTTCGGAGATGTTAAATCTTGACTCACAATTTAAATATCCAATTCTTTCTCTACAAATCGACAAACTAGCCAACCAACCAGCAAATCAAGCAAACAAGTTAATCAAATCACCATAGAATTAACCAAATAACCAAACGGATTAAAAATAATGAAACGAAGCTATCAAATCAAACTAACCGAAATCAACCATAGCATCAAAATTTCAGAATTATGAATCGCCTTCTTAAATAACTAAAAAGAATTGCGGTCATTTCGGCATTGAGGACTTTAGATTTAATATGAATTATTAAATAACTCTCATTGCTTAAATTCCGAAGTCTCGTACGAAAGACTAATTAATATTCTTTCAGTAATCGTTCAGATGAATGCGATGATCTTGCTGGGAGTGTCTGTTTACATAAATATAGTCATGGGTTACTTTCTACGTGAGAATTCACACAATGTGCGCAGTTGGACAATAACGCATGTGACCTCTTGACACCTGTAGCTCGTCGCGTGGATGGCGGCAATGGCGCAGGCGCGTCCCGACATTGCTCCCGGACCCTACGACACGTACGGGCCCCCAAGGAATTACCACGACTACTACAACAGAGGCATAGCCTTCGGGGCGAATGGCGGGGGAGGGAGAAGTTTCACCTCCGGCTGCAGCTTCGGCGGAGGTGGTTGCGGTGGGGTGAACGTGTTCGGCGGTGGTGCAGTTGGCGGCGGTAGTTTCGGAACAGGCGGCGGTGTTGTCGGCGGCGGTAACTTCGGAACCGGCGGCGGTACCTTCGGAACCGGGGGTGGTGGTAGCTTTACAACTGGTGGTTTCACCACCGGCAGTGGTGTCGGATTCACTTCTGGCTTCGGCGGCACCTCACTTATTCAGAAGCACATCTACGTACACGTGCCTCCACCTGAACCGGAAGAGCAAATCCAGCGACAGCTGCCACAATTCCGCTCACCACGGAAACACTACAAGATCGTTTTCATCAAGACGCCGTCGCCACCCTCGCATTCCGCCACCAACATCAGACTGCCGGGACAAGACGAGCAGAAGACTCTGATCTACGTCCTGTACAAGAAGCCCGACGACGCTGACGCAATCAACATCCAGGAGGCCACGCCCACTCAGCCCTCCAAGCCAGAAGTCTACTTCATCAAGTACAAGACAAACAAACAGGTGAGTGCGATCCGCCCACAAAATATATTAATCATTCATTAGTTATTTAGATATTAGGAAGAAACCATAGATCGTATTAATACCTTGACACAGATAATGTTTATGCAAGCAGGTTCTTGAGTTTGTTCATGATGCATTGTTCGAATTGAAGGGGGAGAAAGCTGGGGAATTCCTCCCTTTATTTTTCCAAAGTTCTGCAATTAGGCTATATGTTCATTCCAAACCGGAAGAATTAAGTTTCTCCTGAAATACTCTAAGTCTGTTGCTATGACTGTTTTAATAATACATTTTTGTAATTTATTTGTGAAGTATCTACTAATCAAAGATAATCTAAAATTTGTTATAAAATCATGGTACCACAAAACCATCTCTGGAGCCACATTAATTAAAAGATGCTTAAAAACATAAATAATAGTAATAACAATGAAAATAGGTCCTAATAGTAATAACACTTTTAAAAAATTGATATACCTACGAACGAGAAGTTCCTCCTCCCTTTATTTTGTCTCTATTTCGAATGCTGTCATTGTGTTTTTTTCGATTATCACTTTCTCGTTACATGAAATATAGAAAAATATTGTGACGCCATAAAAAATTTATATCGAGGTCTTTACGAAAATACTCACTTTCAGTATACATGATACCTAACCCAAAGCAATTCGGACTAATGGTATCTTCAATTTGTGGGAAGATGCATTATCTTGCAAGAACAGCACGCGTTTGGAAATTTTACCGCAATTTTTTCTCCACAATTTTCCCCCGAAGCTTAGTTAATAGTGAAGAATAATACGCTCCTATAATATTTTATCTTGTTTTAAATACTCTGTAATAACTATCTCCTTTTTCTCTCTCTAAAAAAACTGATACGAGAATCTTACTTGCCTATTTTTTAACGCTAAATTTAATTTTGATGGAGAGAGCCAGAGTGTTTCCATTCTTTTGATTCTTCTTTTCATCTGGGCCGTAATTACTAATCCATAGTGTCAATACGATACAAACAAGTCAAAAAAATTATTTTCAAAACGGCAACAAAACGACTTGGAAATTTTTACTCCGAGTCGTTTCTGATCAGCGTTCAGGATTTAGGGATTCATTTAGAGGATAATTTTATCATCTCCAAATCATGATGTACGGTGCGAAAGATAAGTTCATAGGAAATGTTCAATGTTTATGATATAACCAGAATCTAGTATATACAGTCACGAAGCTCAATACGTAGTAAATATGCATCCATAGATAGCTGCTAACCACTAGGATCGCTAATATGGCCTCATTACAGACAATGCGAAATAGTACCGGCACAGTCTATTGTTCCTAGCATCTCACAACTCAAGCTTCGTGACTGTATATACTAGACTGTGTTATAACTTTGAGCCCAATTCGTCGATCCTACAAAATCATGTCATACATGATTTCGATATTTTCTGAAGTGGTTACAGAAGCAAATCTTCCGACACACTGTTCATCTTTGATTTCCGTTCTTCTTATCTTATAATCAACAACTCAGTGTTTCATAGTTGTGAACAAACGACATAAAACCGTCAATGTATCCAGCATATCCGCGTAAATTTCCTTGCCGAACAACTCTTTCAAAAATAGGTACTTCACAATCGACCGATACTAAATATTGTAGAAATTGATTTTTCATTTGACAATTTCTTTAATAATATGCAACAGGGAGTCGGCTAAACATTTTGTCGCCGAACATAGAGTAACTACTTATCAAACAACATACTGGTAACCGCATTCGCTTTTGTTTATAACGAAGGTCCAGAGCTAACCATACATTAATGCTCCTTTGTATGTTTCTGTTTATATTTACTTTCTTAAAGTATTATTCAAATGCAATGAAACAATCTGTTCCGTCCTTAAAAAAAGAATAATATTAACTTCATCTCCTTCATTCCACATAATCGTAAGATAACTTTCTTTTACAATGCCTAAAAGTAAAATTAACTTAATCTATAAACCTTGCGGTTTATGTACTGTATGCATCTGTAGTTAATGAAATAATTACCTATATGTTAGAATCTATATCTAAATATATTAAATGACATTAAGATATATGGACCATATGCGGAGACCATGAGATCAAGAGGGAGGCTGGAAATAGGAAAGATTAGAGAATGCTCGGTTTGCAGTGAAAGACCTACCCTTTGGCAGAAATCTATGAATGAATATTAAAATCGCCTACAATATTACCGTGGAATTTATGAAAATAATTTTAATGTTAAGTTGATATGCCTTAGTTGTTAAAGTTATTAATGATAATGCCATGTTACCTGCTTGACAATTTCCTATGGTAGTCTACTGTGAAAATTAATTATTCTTTTGTCTTTTTTCTGTTTCTACACCATACATTCAAGAAGGAGTTGTAAAACTATAATATATAATAGGTATAAGCTCAAGGACTGTAGCATCTCAAAGGGTTTTGTAATTTATTATTATTAGTCATCTTATTACGATGCCAACCGTCCTCCAAATACGATCCAAAACAAGAAGGCTATGGACGTGAACTACGTGTAGAAGTTACAATTTTGTAATGCTTGTTTTGTTTTTTAAATAGATATTTCTCTGAACAATCAATTTGCCACACATGAACTACATCAGTTCAGTGTTTACTACAATCTAGGATAAAAAATCAGAAAGTAAAGCTGTTGCAACTTATGACGAATAAATAATCGTTTTCTGTAGTACGAAATATGAAGAAAAATATTATAATGCTGCAGAATGACGATTTAATCATTTTCATGGAAATATAATAATTAGCATTAATCACTAGCAGGCCTAAGGAAGATACTAGTTTATAACATGTCACCTATTTCGTACACTTCCTGATTACATAACATTGATCAGCCTAATGCACTTTCAAGACAACCACTTTCATCAATTTTACTAGGCTGCCATCTAGCGACTGCAAAATAAATCATGTTATACCCTTATGGAATTGCATGGAGCAACTGTACTTCTATCTAGCGGTCGTTACAAAAAAAAATGCCTTTTCGACGGTGGAGGCTTTGGCGGTTGTTTTCATTTTATATTGCCATTATATAACATGGAAGTGCCCAATATGACATCTGTGATCAGGGGTAGCCTATGCAATACCAAAGAGCCAGTAAATATCCCAAGAGTTACATATTCATTTGCAAACTGGGATTGAAGAGGTCTACACGAATTATGTACTTGTTTCTTCTTCTGTTCATCCAGGTCTAACGAACTATTAACAGCCAAGTTAACTTGTTGACATAATAGATCTTTTCTAGAGTTGGATTTCGATCTCTATGGTAGACTAAATTTAGTATTTTCTTCATAGTTTCTAAAACCAATGTTCATGGGTTTAGCATTATCTTTTGATTCGCATCTATTTCTATCACTTACAGACAAACGAACGTCATTATGTTCGACTTCACTTGATACAATTCTTATTTTTAATAATTGATACAAATATGAACAAAATTTCGAGTAGCACCCATAGTCATTTAACTTCATAATAAAATAATTATTTCTAGAAATTTATGGTTGAACATCAATAAATAACATACACAACGACTATCACCGCGTCCCAATACAGCAACCAATGAAATGTTAACTGGAGGGAAGCAAAAGCAGTAAATTTCAAAACGAATCATTACATTAGCATTCGCTACTGCTTACTGTGCGTTGTCGCTAAAGTTGTTATATTTTAGGTTTGCAGGGCCAAACTCGGCAGAGGGCGATGAAATTTTGTTTTATGAGTGATAAGTGATAATGATCCTCATGAAAGATTTCTCAGGATGAGCCGTAGAACTAAGGCACGCAAAAGAACTTTGTGACTATGTAGAGAGAGCTGCAGACGAAATTACCGCCTGTCATATACCAAGTTATTGCTCATATCAGAAAATTCTATTTTTACCTGAAGTATCATATGATTGATTAATATGTCAATTCCGACAAACATAGACGTAAAACTTAAAATTTGGAGTCTCACACTTTTAAGCATTGATTTTTATGCTCAGCCACTGTTAATAGTCCTATTTATCAAAATCACATGTTATTCAACTATATACTTACTTCATGTGAATGGCAAAGAAAATTGATGCAATTAAATTCCTACTGTTCTAGATTACTGGCACAACCGGTGTTGGCGTCACTGGCACAACCGGAATTGGCGTTACTGGCACAACAGGAATTGGCGTCACTGGCACAACAGGAATTGGCGTCACTGGCACAACAGGAATTGGCGTCACTGGCACAACTGGAATTGGTATCACTGGTACCTACGGTCCTCCTAAAGTTTCTACCACATATGGCACGCCCGGACCATATTAGGAGTTGTTCAAGCACGTCCAGAACCTGAGGTAGTGGACAAGCGCATCTAATTCGTACACAAGGAGGAGGCTGGTATGTGACATCGCCTCATAATATCAGTATTTAGTGGTTCCCATTCGGTGATCATCAACAATCATCGTCTCTGAGTGCTTTACACGCGCATAAACATTTCATTTTACAAAGCACAGAGTCATTCTTCCTCATTGCTCTCATAGCGTTAAGCTATGGTTTATTAGTGATCAAAGACAATAAGAAATCCTCGTATTATAAAAAAGACTTGTTACCTTTGATATTGAAGTCAATGACTTTTTAGTACATTGTTCCACGTTGTTATGAACTATGGTAAAATAAGATCGTCGCTCGTTACTTAGATTATGTGTATTATATATTTTTGTATAGTGTTTGTATACGATCATTTATTTTTGCAAGAATGCGGTGGCAATAAATGTATTTGTAAAATTCTCTCTTTGTTTTCTTAGTCAAATACAGAATGTCCACTAAACTCTGAGTAACTTTGCACTGGTATATTTTAATTCATGACGTTGCACACATTAAATTAAATTTCTGAACTACAAATTCCATTCAAAATAAATGTGGTAATAATGATATAAAAAGTAAAATGCTGCACGAACCCAACTATTTAAACAAAACCTGCCCCATTGCCGATTTATCTACTAAAATCTCATAGTGTGCATCATGAACCGTATATTCTTTTTTCTTTTATGATAAACCGTCAGTTGAATGAGCTACTCTTTCGATCTATCGAAAATTCAGAATTTTCGTGGGCAATCTGTATATTCTCCTTCATATTACCACTGGATTACTTAACTCGCTGAACATTGGCTACAATATGTATTGAACAGGGATTTATCCTTTTGGACACAAAGTCAGTAAAAGGCGCTAAAAACAACCCAGCCTCCTATAAAATGGTGACAGGGTTCCACTCAGATTGCACGACAGGTGCTATTCCGACACTAACCACTAACTTTCATGTTATTTCTGTATTAACAATGAACTATATTACTGTAACAATTAATCGTATAGGCCAAAGGTTGGTAAAATGGTTATCTTCATGACAAAAGTTGTGACATCATTGAATGCAACCCGCTAACCGCAGGCGCAGGGAGCACCAGATGAAAAAAAAGGCATTTACCTTTCAATGACTGTGTATAAAAAGCTATATTTTTCAGGTTTTGCTAAACTATTCGTAATTTACATAATATGAGTATTTACGTTGACTATTACACTTTTACTACGTCATACTACATTTGACAAATAAAATGGTACGGAAAAACGTGTTTCAACCAATCATGGATGCTTATCCCTACAATTTTTATCGCCTCCCTAGCATTTGTTTTTTATCGCCTCCCTAGCATTTGTTTTCATCACCTCCCTAACATTTGTTTCTTTGTTTATCAACATTTCAAACTGCAGATTCTTTACGGTACTGCAAAACACGCTTTGCGATTGTCATTTGTTTCCCGCATATATAGTCAACTGAGAATGGCGGCTTCGTTCATACGTTTTCGTGAAGCTAACATTAATGAAATAGAATTTTAGTAAGTCAATTAATATTTTATTGTATTAGAGTACTTTATTGTCAATTAATATTTTGTTGTATTAGAGTACTTTATTTCTTCTAATATTTATATACTTTCTTCTAATTATGAAACAGTCAATTAAATCCCACTCGAGTTTTGATTTTCTCGAGATAAAACATAAAAGAAAACAAAAACAAAGTTGAAAAACAACATACTTTCGTTTTACCTACATTTTTACCATGTCACAAACAAGTAATGTAATTTCAGTAACAGACAAATTACGTTTTCGTCTGTTAGTGGGATCATTTTTTAGATTTCACAATTTTAAGTTTTGGAAAAATTGTTCACAAATGTATGTTGAGCCGTACATAGCTGCTATGTTGACAGCAAATGAATAGATTTTTTTTGTTTTTGGAAGTACTATTTTAAATCAATCCAAAAACTAATAAGTGACTGCATTGTATTTTCAAGTGTGTCAGACTATGTATCTCCTTCTTCCACTTGTATTGTGGGGAAGCCCTATATTGCGCACAAGGGGAAAAGACCGGTAAAACTGTACACGTATAGCCATATTACGCACACATGAAATATTTGTACCTGTAGTAACTACTGTGTACACTGCGCACACGTAGAAATGTTATACTCAAGCTCACTGTAATAACGAAATGCAATTTCTCTCCACACATTCAGATTTCCTGGCTTAGGACTAGCGAAATAATGTCAGAATATACCTCTAATATTTTTTTGATATTACTTTGGCGATTTAAAAATTTCTTATGTACTGTTTTGAAGTAAATTAAATTACAAATAATTTTACGTCATTGAGGTGTTTGATTCTGTTGTCACTGTTTACTGTAGTGGTAAGCAACCTTCTTAAGGAAATTAAAGCGAGTTATTTGTCTCAGTTGATAGAGTTGAACAATTTTAGTAAGGAAATTCTGTCTTTTGAGGTGTTTACGTTTTTTTATTGTCTTTGTTGCTTTCTGTTGATATATATATATACGGTAGTCCACACCTGTGGAGTAACGGTCAGCTCGTCTGGCCGCGAAACCAGGTGGCCCGGGTTCGATTCCCGGTCGGGGCAAGCTACCTGGTTGAGGTTTTTTCCGGGGTTTTCCCTCAACCCAATATGAGCAAATGCTGGGTAACTTTCGGTGTTGAACCCCCGAACTCATTTCACCGGCATTATCACCTTCATCTCATTCAGACGATAAATAGCCTGAGATGTTGATAAAGCGTCGTAAAATAACCTACTGAAATAAAAAAAATATACGGTATCTCTGTTTGGATGCTTTTTAAAACGTCAATAAAAACAAAAAAAATTGGACGTGAATAATTAAACTGCTTACCTAACGTACTGAGGAAAGCTTCGCAGGCGTTTATTGTCCGATCTGATGCTAATTCCTGTTGCACACATGGCCGGTGGAAAACGCCCTTCGGAGTCGATATAATTCTTCACTAGTAATGGAGTAGCCGCTATTGGCAGCTCTGACATCAATTCTTTTGCAAATGCATCTTGCACCTCGCTGGGAGGTAACAAATACATTCCGAAACATAAATGCAGCCATTTTCCGCATTCTGAATCTTTGTCCTTGAAACACAAAGCTAAACCGACATGGTGTATGTGTCTCCACCAAGCTTGGGTTAAATGGAACCTCCATGCCACGATGGTCGCGTTTATCCAAATTTGTTTCACTGCATTGTGCGCACGGCTATTACAAATTCAACCACCACCTTTTCAGGACTTAATGTTTCGCCAGCTAGGACACACTTACAAATTACATGACGCAAAGAAATCTCACAAATGATTTGTTTTTTTGTCGGAAAGCAAACAAAATATCAACGGTGTGTAGTTACCATTCTCAATCCCGTGAATTGTGAATAATTGTAAGAAATTTCTGACACAAAATTGAAATGTTTCATCCATAAAAATATTTTTGTTTTGCACTAAATGTCTTAGATTTGTTTCACAGCCAAATATTATATCATTATTTGCGCAATCGTTCACCAATAAAAACTGTTCGGATTTATTTGTCACAATAGAAATTTCATCGATCGCGGTATGTACTAGATACTTCATTTCGGGTTTTAGGTAACTGAGGAAGGGCACTTCTCCTAGTTCTACCAACTGATTTTCGTACACAAATGACATCGTCTTTTGCGAGTTTACTACGAATTTCTTTAGGAATATTAAGAATTTCATTTCTCACTAGCTTTGAAGGTCTAGCAGATATACATCTGTGGCCTTGCGTTTAACACTATTCGATAAAAACTGTCTAGGCAAATGTTCACTATTGCCGTGATTACGCTTCCCTACAGATTCTAAAAACTCATCATGCTCGTCAGTAAACATGCGTGGAATACCGTTCTATACCGTACACCTCCACTATTTTCCTTTCCCAGTCAATCTTGTATATCGAAATTTAAAACCCTTGCGAACCAATAACTTATGTCTTTCACTCAGCATTGAGGACATGACACTGCTGCTGCACTGTTTATAAGAACAAATGGCACCACGCACTACTGCTGCTGCGCTGGGCATGTCAGAGTGCGACAGGATGGTATACTATCTGGTGGCAGTGTGCGCAATATGACTATGCGACCGCGATGTTTAAAATAACCGTGTGCGCAATGTGGCAATTCGATAGCGTCATTGTGCGCAATGTTCCCCCTACCGTATTGTGGTCTAGCTTTCATTACGACCGTGATGAAAAATCGCCAGTCATATATCAAACGTAGTGAAATCTATTTCCTATCTTTAGAGTTTCTAATTGACTGACATATTCAGACAAATTAGTTTATGAAGTGTTACTTAATTATTATTCATTTGAAATGGTGCAACTATTTCCAATTAATTTTATTTCCAGACATCTAGGCCTATCATTAGTATGAAGGATCTCACCATGTCGTACACGTACTATATTTTGAAGACAATTCATCAGATTATTTAAGTGTTCGCATTTATATGAATGCCAAATCACTTCTCTAATCTTCATTATGAAGCTCAGAAATTTTGGTACCCTAAAATAATAAATATTGTATGATTTATTTTTGTGATTGATTACTGAGATTAAGTGGTGTATTAAAATTTAAAATACTCTTATTAATATTGTGTATATACCCAATCATATAGTCATATACCAAATTAAAAATCCTTTGAGAATTCTTCCACGGCTGAGCCGTCGCAATTCCGTATAATAGTACAAATCTCCTTTATTGAATTTCATATGTTGCAGTAATTTTCGGAATTTCCGATGTCTCAGAGGTTGTGATTTAATTCCATTTACAGAATGCTGACATATACAATATAGTAGGCCTATATTGTGTTCCATTTGAAAGACGTGGTAAGGTATTTAAGAGTAATATCTTGAAGGCCAATTCAAAGACAGATTAGTAATTAATTAATTTAATATTGATTTATAATTTCGTAATGTCAAATTAAGCGTGGTAGCTGGTGACCCAGCAGCGGATCCCACTCCCCTCCTGACGGGAGAGGGGCTCTACACCTCAGATCGTTGAGGAGACAGGAGGGGTGGTTTACACCTCAGACCGCTTGAAGGGGAATGTGGAGGGGGCTGTTGGGGTGGAATGGTATATGGACTTGGAGGGATGGCGGGACTGGTCGTTAGGGTGTTAGCGGTTAGATCGGTTCGGCATGGGTGCGGTCGGTGGGCTTGCAACTCATCCCAGAGACGCACAATAGACCTCAAGTCGCAGTGCACAGGGATGTTCCCCTTCCGCTCTCACAGGGAAGGAAAAAAATGTCAAATTAAATATTGATTTAATATTATCTGAAAGATTATGGTGGTCTTTGTGAACGTTTTCATAATATCGTTTAATATTTGCCTTGCAAATTTCTACAATCATTTTTGAACACAGTAGGCATCTCACATTATTATCATCTGCGCAACTAAAATATTGTTCATCCCATTCTTAAAGGAATTGAAAGTTACGATTTCTTGAAAACTTTAACAGGGAACATGCGAAAAGTAGAGACGCACCACTGATGTCTGCCGCTTTGTTTACGAATGACTGTGTGCAGGTATAGTGCGACCGAGTGTTCAGTCGTATAGGTGAACTTAAAAAAAAAAGTCTTACGTCATTCTAGACAGTCGCAGAGCGCATGCAATATCAGACGTGCCAACCTACGATAGATTAAATGCGGGACATAGGAATTTAGTACATAATATTTTAATAATAATAATAATAATAATAATAATAATAATAATAATAATAGGATGAAAACGTAACATTTAACACGAATGTCATACGATTACCATTAATTCCCGGAAATTATCGTGTCTATGCGGGAGACCGGAAGCCGTGAGCTAATTTTCCGCACTATAGGCTACAAGAGAAAGGGTATAGAGTAGGTAGTGACTGCTCCAGCCTTCACCCCTACTGACATCAAATCCACCCTCTCATCGTAGCCTAACACTGATAACCATTTTGCCGAGCTGTAATATATGCGGTAGACTCTGTCATTGGCTGCTGTGGTAGACTGTGAAAGGCTGAGAAATGCATGCTGTGGTGAATAAATGAGATTGAATTCCATAATTTTAAAGACACAATTAAAGCTACGTTCAACATCATTCCGCGCTTTTTCTAAATATACTCCTATAGCTTCGATACGAGTGATACGATCGACTAAGGACTGGAAAGTCCAGTGAAGGCTCTTTTTTGAACAGTTCACAAACAAATCTTCATGACGTCTTCCGTCCAGCGTCATGGAAAAGTTATTCTTGCAGAGAACATTTTCAGCGTTCTGGGGACGGAAAATAGTCACAGGCGCCAAATTCTATGAGTATATGGAGTGTTAAGTAAGTGCAGAAATTTGTTTTCGAGCCAGAAACTCTTGTATAGTTGCCTTTGTGATCTTTCGGGTTATCGTGGAGAGAAAACGAGGTTCCTAGTTCGCGATAATCTTACTTTCACAAAGAATTCACTTCCACAATCATTCAAAACCTTCCAAATAATAGTCTTCAGTGACAGTCTCAAGAGATAGGACAAATTCATTATTTTCATAGAAACAAGCAAACATTATCTCAGTTTTATGTATATCCCTGAAAATACAACTTAGTCAAGTTCTGTGAGATTTTAGACTTTTATTCTACGTTTTGGCGTTTCGTTTCAGGATCGATCTAATAATAGCTCTTGTTTCATTGCCTAAACACGATCGATTCCAAAAACTGTTTTTTAGCAATTTTAATGTTGGCTTTGGACTATTCCATGAAGTCATATAGAAGATCTTATATCAAACTTTCAAATAGTGCTGTACAGATCATCCTTTAACATAAATTTTGCGTCTGGTTTCCCAGAATTCATTTATATGATGAATTCTTCCATTCGGACTGAAAATGGACGGCCTGGTTTCGAGTAATCTACCACATCATCTTGGTCATCTTGAAATGGAACAGAAAAATCTGTGCACCGCATAAGCATTTGCCCCACAAGCTTGTCGCATCATTATCCTCGTTTTTGACACACTTTTAACAATTTTACACAGAACTTTGTTAGCTCTCTGATCCTTTCTATTTTTGTAATAACAATAATGAAAAACAAAGGATAAATTGCAGAAGCGGAAAATTATATGAATATAGAAATGAACACAATAACAAATTGGGCAAGAACAATAAATTAAACTTCAATGAATTTAAATCTAAGGTAATGCTCTTGTCCAGAAGAAACGAAGACAAAGAAAGGATACACAGATTTACCTGAATTACAAACCTCTAGAGCAGCGTTTCTCAAAGTGTGTTCCCCGGAACCCCGAGGTTCCGTAAGGAACTCTTAGGGATTCCGCCAATTCCTGATGTGAAATTATTTACTTTTTAATCTCTAAAATGTAATTTTATAAAAACATGAAAAAGAATAAGGACAGAACTGTTTATTCAACCATTCTATTGGCAATTATCAGGACAACAAAGGGTACCGTTTACGACAATCTGATCACTAATGCACATTGTTGAAATAATAATAAGTGCGCTTAAAGCAACTTAAGTGTCTGAAGGTAACACATTTTCCAACAATAATGTGCACAGGTGTAAATTGTATTATGGAATTAGGGCAAATTGAAAATTTTGTAAAAGATATTTCACAGAGTTATTTTGACGTTCATTCAAGAAAGCACAGGAAACTTCTTCTGGAGAGGAAAGACCATTATTTTGAAGTCCAGGGTGAGTTGTGTGTTAATTTTGTATTTCAACGTTTTAAAGAAAAATTGTGCGAGTTTTATCATCCCTTCTTCAAAATTATATAAATAGAGGGCAAGACTGATCTTTGCGAGCTACGTCATCGTATTTTTAATACAGGGTGATACCGATCCAAACTCTACTTTTTTAATGCAGAGTGACACCAAATCATGGATCGGTAGCTTAAAACAGTATCATTAAAACAATCAATATCCAAGTGTGCCTTTACTACTTCAACTATCCCTAAACAAGTGTGTGGGTCTGATGAAGGCGAAATCGAAACACGAGATTTACAAAATAGCTGCTCATCATCTGAAAATATGAAGGAGCCAACATCCAAATCACAACATGAACCTTAATTAAAAAACGTGAATATGAAAGTTACTTAGCCTTGGGTTTCAAAAATGCTGAAAATTGCCCTCAATGTGTAACATGTGGCATAAGTTTACCTAATAGTTAGTTAGCACCTTCAAAATTACGTCGCCATTTTGAAACAAACCATGCTCAGTTTCGTGACAAGAATATTGATTTCTTTGATAGGAAACGTCGTGAATTACTAAATTCTCAAAAGTTCTTAACCCAGACATCTTATGGTACAATTGAAAAAGCAACAGAGGCATCTTTCATTGTAAGCTACAGAGTGGCTCAGGCAGGTGAGTCCCACACAGTAGCCGCAAAATTAATAAAACCCTGCGCGATTGACATGGTTAAGTGCATGATCAATGAGAAGGAGACTAAACAATTATCTTCCGTGCCACTTTCAAATGACACAGTGGCTCGTCGCATTCAAGACATGGCAGCTTACGCCAAGGAAGAATTAAACCGTCGGTTCAGATCATGTCAATTTGTACTACAGATAGACAAGTCAAGTGATGTAGCAGATCTGGAAATTGTACTAGTGTTCGTTCATTACCATTATGAAGATGCTATTAAAGATATGCTATTCTGTAAATTGCTGCCAGCTGCTGTCTGAAATTTTCAGACTTGTTAGTGAGTATCGGTACTTGGAAGAGAGTCATATACTCTGGGACAGTTGTGTTCATATCTGCACGGATGGTGCAAAGGTAATGGTTGGGAAAATAGCTGGTGCAGTATCGCACAAAGCAATCATTGTATTTTGCACAGTCAAGTTTGGCCACATCAAAAATGCCACTGTCCCTCAAAAATGTTCTTAATGAAGCAGTAAAAATCGTTAAATTTGTCAAGTCCAGACCACTAAATTCAAGACTCTTCAAAATCATTTGTGAGGACATGGGAAGCTTTCATAAATCTCTGCTTCTCCATACAGATGTGAGATGGCTTTCTCAAGGAAAAAGTTTAAGTAGACTCTTCGAACTTCGGGCTGAGGTAATGGCTTTCTTCGTTGATCACCATTTCGAATTAGACGATCGTTTGAGTGACAAACAATGACTCTTGAGACTTGCCTGTTTAGCTGACATTTTTGTCAAAATGAACGAAGTAAAACCGACCGCGAATTTGGAAGATTTCCTCGAGGAGAACGAAGAATCTCTCCGAGAACTTGATGAAATCAATTAACAATTTGTAAAGTATTTGGAGGATATGCGCCACACTGTAGAGCAGTATTTTCCAGAACAGGACAGTGAAAACAATTCTCAAAACTTGTGGGTCAAAAATCCATTTGTCATCAAAGAAAAACCTTCTTCCCTCGCTTCTGAAGAATATGAAGCATTACTGGAATTAACGTCTGATTCATCCTTGCAATCTCAATTTAAGAATTTCCCTTTGATTGATTTTTTGGCACAGCCCGAGAAGAGAGTACCCAGAGTTATAAAAAAAACTATTACAAATCTGCTTCCTTTTGTAAGTACTTACCTATATGAAACTGGGTTTTCTGTGTATATGTCTTACAAAACTAAATACCGAAACAGACTGGATGCAAGTCCAGACATGAGACTTCAGCTTTCCAACATTAAACCTTATAGTAAAGCAATATGGAGACGTAAACAACAAAAACACTCGTCCCACTGATCTATTACAAACAGGTGTATTTTTCTGAAAAAAATGTTAAGTATCTGAATTTTAGTGTGAATTACAAAACCTATTAACAATGCAAGTAGACTTAATTTCATTTATGCTTGTTAGCAAATAGATTTCAGAAACATTTATAATTTTTAAATACGAGTATGTATAATGTGCGAGTCCAAAAAACATGTTCAATTTTAGTGGTAAAAATAAGCCAGGATTACTAATCTTTATAATAGCAGCAAATACAGTCCAACAACATTATTTATAATTTTTAAGTATGTATAGTATGTGACATCAGTAAAAATGTGTAATGTTTGTGATAAAATACATTTGGTAATTTAATATTTGTCTGTAATGTACACACATCACTAATATTCTGTTGGGTTCCACTGTTTTATTTTGGGTTTAAAAGGGTTCCGTGGGTAGAAAAGTTTGAGAAACGCTGCTCTAGAGCAAGTCAACGTCATAGAATATCTCGGAATAATGTATGACAAGAAACTAACCTTCAGAGATCACATCAATTATGTAGCAGAGAAGTGTCCAAAGTTAATATGCTCATACTTTCAAAAAGAGCAAAACTAACATGGAGTTTAAAGCACGAAGCGTTGAAAACTATATACAAAGGAGAAATATTGCCACTAATTTTATATGTAGCCCCAGTATGGAAAATAATAATGGACAATAAATTCTATAAAACCAAGATTATTCGAATACAAAGGGTCATAAATATCAGAATAACAAAGGCTTACCGAATTGTTACTAAGAACATGAAAGAACCCTGTCCTTGAATAAGAGGACTCCGGATAAAATTGCTGGCCAGCTATTTCTCATCACACCAAGTTCTCTGATTTGCGTTGCGTCTCATGAGGTTTCAGGGACATTTGAAGAGCAAGTGGATAACAAACTAAAAAAAAAAAAAAAAAAGCGTGATGACGGGTGTAATAAGAGCGTATTTGTAATATCGTACCTACATTCGGGGTTGGATATCAGACAGGTTCGCTAAATAAATATTAAACTGTATTGCATACAGAACTTTGCATGTTGTCAACTTTGTAAACAACTTTGAGATATTGTTAAACATAATAATAGGACAAGTTCCTTATTATAGCTGTACAGCAACTGTAAGAATATTATGGAACGAATAAATCCACCCATCCATGTATCCATCCATCCATGTATGTATCCATCCATGTATGTATCCATCCATCAATCCATCCATCCTTGTATGTATCCATCCATCAATCCATCCATCCTTGTATGTATCTATCCATCCATCCATCCATCCATCCATCCAACTATCTATCCACCTATCTATTCATCCATCTATCCATGTATCCATCACAATTCATCCATCCATCCATCCATCCATCCATCCATCCATCCATCCAGTCGACCTGGTTGGCAAGTTGGCATAGCGCTGGCCTTCTATGCCCAAGGTTGCGGGTTCGATCCCGGGCATTTAAGTGTTCGATGGCATTTAAGTGTTCTTAAATGCGACGGGCTCATGTCAGTAGATTTACTGGCATGTAAAAGAACTCGTGGGGGACAAAATTCCGGCACATCCGGCGACGCTGATATAACCTCTGCAGTTGCGAGCGTCGCTAAATAAAACATAACATTTCCTTCCATCCATCCATCCTCCCATCAAATTTATAGGCGCGGCAATATTGTACACATTCGTAAAATGTAATTTTAACATTACCTTAAGCTTAGCGGAAACCAATGTCGTAGACCTAAGTAATCCTTCCTAGGACATGGAAGTATGTTCATTATTGTTAGATGCTTTGCTGGATTGCTCTTATTGTAGATGGAGGACAGGAATATCGTCGGCTTAGAGTGTAAACCTGCTAACCGCCAAAAAGAAAATTTTACAAGGGAAGCAAAAAACTAAGTTTAAATTAACTCTGAAACTTTAGGACCAAATCCATAGTATAGATGGCATTTGTACCTATACTTTGGATTTGGTCCTAAAATTTCAGAGTTAATTTAAACCAAGTTTTTTGCTTCCCTTGTAAAATTTTCTTTTTGGCGATTAGCAGGTTTACAGTGTTTATAGGTATGTGAGCGAGCGTCTTGTGTCCGTCCGTCAATCAGTCCGTCGTTTTTTATTTTTTTTAAATAGATTTTATAGCTGAATCCCTATACTGATATATGAGAAAAGAAATAATGTAACAATAAGTAAATAACGAGGAGATCCGCCAATTTATAGATCCCTCTGTGACAGAAAAAAGAATGTTTGAAAACAATTATTTCATAAATTTATAAAATTATGTCTTTTTCATCGGATGAAGTGGATGAATCTGAAGGTCTAATAGAATGTTCTGTGGAAGACGGCTCTTGATTTTAACAGGTTGAGTGGATCTTTTCCCGAGAGAAAAGAAAACTGTTCCTGAGACGTTGTTAAGGCGTGAGAAGAAAGTTTTTGCCTGCCTACGGATAATTCTTGTACAATCCTAGTTCTCTATGTAGTTGTGAATTTCGGACAAACCATGATGCATTAACACCAGTTCGTACTAATTTGTTTTGAAAAGACTGTATTCTTCGAATTTTATTTGGCGCTGCACCACCCAAAATTGAACACGTATAAGTGATCAGAGGGCGAAATAACATAATAGAACTGTAATATTACTTTGTAATGATGACTCTCTGTTAATTAGAGGATAAACTTTTAAGAGTCTTGAGTAGGCCAGATAAAGTTTAGTGTTGATGTGTACTTTCAAGTTAGTCTTCGATCTAAATGAACTCCCAAGTATTTCACTGTCTGATCTGAAAGCTTCCATGGTACGGTAATAGTGTCTAGTATTATTGGGGGCGGTGATAGGCTATAAGACGGCATAAAGTAGAAATCATGGTTTCACATTTACTATGTTTAAGAGTTATACGCCATTCATTAAGCCAAGTATTTATGGGCCGTATTCATAGACATTCTTAGCACGGGCTTCCAGTGGATGATCAGTGAACTAACGTTTTCCGTATTCATAAAGCAGTGTTAGCGATATGATATGAATCCTGTAGAAGTAACCAGTCAATAGCCGGGGCTAGTTTAGCGCGCTAGTACCACAGGCTAGCGAAATGTCTATGAATAGCACCCAAGTTTTAGAGCAGATTGTAAACGTTGTCTAGTCTTGAGGATGTCCGATTGAGTTGTGTATCATCTGCGTACTCATCATCATCATCATCATCATCATCATCATCATCATCTACTTCAAGGTGGACCGATTCCGGTCCGTTCCGACTCAGAGATCGTCTTCCCATCGTAGTCGTGATCAACCAATACTTCGTTTTCCTTTTGGTTTATATTCATAAATGCATCTAGTTGGTCTTGATAGTGTCATTCTTTGTATATGATGGAACTATTCTTTTTTATTTTCTCGAATCATACTATTTAAGTCAGTTATATGCAGCTTATCCTGTAAAAAAAATAGAAATTGAAATTGTAAAAAAATTGTAAAAATTGTAATTGTAATCTTGTAAAATTTTGACTTGTTCCACATCTTAAAGTTTCGTTGCTAATGTAAGATCTATGCAATACAATAAATGAAATGAAATGAAATCTCGTGTAACATCATTCCGTACTTGATCTCTTAGGGTATATCCAGTTACATAACGTAAGAATTTAATTTCCGATGTTTCAACCATTCTCTTATTTTTGGTATTCATAGTCTAATTTTCTGATCCATACATTAATACAAGTAAAGCCATTTTTTATAGAATTTAAGTAATGTTTCCTTTGTAACTTTATTTTTCAATTTTCTTTTAATTGTTTTTTTACTGGGTTATTTTACGACGCTGTATCAACATCTAGGTTATTTAGCGTCTGAATGATATGAAGGTGATAATGCCGGTGCAATGAGTCCGGGGTCCAGCACCGAAAGTTACCCAACATTTGCTCGTATTGGGTTGAGGGAAAACCCCGGAAAAACCTCAACCAGATAACTTGTCCCGACCGGGATCCGAACCCGGGCCACCTGATTTCGCGGCCAGACGGGCTGACCGTTACTCCACAGATGTGAACTTTTAATTGTTCCACACAAGTTCTGAAATATGTGTATTTTATGTTCAATATCTCTTTGATACTTAGATGAAATTTCACATCCTAGATAATTAAAACTTCGAATCTGTTCAATGGATTTATTATTTATTATTATTTTTGATCTTATACTGTATTTACCTTCAAAGGCTATGCATTTTGTTTCATCAGTTGAAATTTCTAAATTATATTGTGACATTTTTTTAAGCTGATAAGCTTATCTGCGTACTCTAAAATGTTAGTATAAGGTATTGTAGGAAAATCAGGAATGTAAATATTGAAAAGGGTAGGCGAAAGGACTGAGCCTTGCAGGACTCCGGCGTAGATCTTCCTAGATGATGATTTCTCATTTCATTTTTTCACTTCGATTATTGATAATTGTCCGCAACAGTTTAAAGACGAGTCTTATCGGATTCAGTAAAGGCCAATATTTACTGAAGTTAAATCCTATATCTAACAGCAACATTCTAATGGGGGCAGATAAAAAAAAGTTAAAATTTTTCTTTCACCATGTTAATAATGCCAAAAGAAGTGCTTATACAAGTTTTGGCCACTCGACCGCAATTACGAGGGCCGTAAAAAATAAGTTCGCCAGGAGCCGTTAATAGAAAGAAAACACAATTTCATTGGAAAAATTTATTGGATCAGACACAACAATAATTGTTGAGCTATTTTTCAACATATTCCCCACCGGAATTGAGACATTTGACATATCATGGGATCACTAGACAGATGCAGATGGCTGTCAAACGCTGGTTCTGATCCCAGGCGGCTGACTTCTATGACACAGGAATACAAAAACAATTGATCCCATGGTATGACAAATGTCTCAATTCCAGTGGAGGATATGTTGACAAATAGCACAACAATTTCTGTATCTGTTTCAATAAATCTTTCCATGCAATTGTGCCTTTTTCTGTAAACCGCCCAGGGAAAACTACTTTCTGGACGGCCTCGTAATTGCGATCGAGTGGTCAAAATTTGTATAAGCATTTCTTTTGAAATTATAAACATGGTGAAAGAAAAAAAAATAACTTTTTTATCTGCCCCCATCAGAATGTTTGCTTGTAAGAAGATAACATTAAAAGAAAATTAAAAATGTTTCATTTCTCTTTTTTTTTCATCAAAATTTTGAAGGAACGGTCTTTACTTCACCACCACCACCAACACAATGATGACGATGAAAGTGATACAATATATTTTTCTTCAAAGACTTTAGAAAACCAAATTATTACAATCTAAAACCGTCGATTTTTCCATAATCAATGCCACTAGCACAATAAATTTAATGTCTCACTATTCCTTCCTCTTACGTGAACTGAGCTGGTTTCGGCGATTGATATGCTTGTCACTGGGTCCGAAGTTCAATTGTTCAAATCTGGCCCAAACAAAAATTTTTGAAAAGCTTTGGTACAATTTACAGTACTTAAAAAGAAAGCAACGTTGAAACATCAGAGTTGTATAGTTACATAATGTAAAAAGGTGTTAAGGAATTCTTAGGATACTTATAATTGCGAGGAAGGTTTTTAATGATTTGTCCAACGATTTTATAATAATTTCCAGGCTTTCTTATTTGCATGAACTGCAAGCGTGATGACACCAACCATAAAGAAAGGTGATTTGGATATTCTGGGTACTCCACATTTACAATAATTAATGTAGACGCTTTGTTGTCATGTTCTAACATTGTTTATCGTTCCTTTTTACTTAGTTTGCACACTCTCACTTAATTCTTTACCACTTTTTTTGTCCTGCTGTGGTTAAAAACTGCCATTTATTGGGCTGTTTCAATAACGAAAGCGATAGGAACTTCATCTTACAAAAAGAAAGTAACGTCAGATATTGAAACTTCCATTACATTTTACTGGCTCGACCCTCGAGCATAAATGTTTCACGTTAAAAAATCTGCTGCTGAATAAAAGGATCTAGGGCCTATATAAAAAATGAAAGCGGTGATTATTTCTTGACCGTATGCTTCAAGCGGAAAGATGTCTCAATGCTTCTTCAGGTCTATAGGGAGGATTGATGTCTTTCAGTTCTGTAGAACGGATATCTCTTCATGTCTGTAGGATTGCAGTTGATTCCGATCCTCGAATCATTAAAAATCAAGTCTAAACATCGTTACAAAGATTATGAAATCTTGTATTCTGGAACAGAAGAACTTTAAGAGTATCGAGGAAGTACAAGAAAGATAATTCATACTTCATAAGCAATTTAAAAGCCACCAGCATAGCTCAGTCGGCTAAGGCACTTGCCTGCCGATCCGGAGATGCACTCAGCGCGGGTTCGATTCCCGCTTAGGCTAATTACCTGGTTGGGCTTTTTCCGAGGTTTTCCCTAACTGTAAGGAAAATGTCAGGTAATGTATAGCGAATCCTCGGCCTCATCTCGCCAAATATCATTTCGCTATCACCAATTCCATCAACGCTAAATAACCTCATATTTAATACGACGTCGTTAAATAACCAAGTAAAAAAAAATAAATAAAATAAGCAATTTAAATCTAAATGTATGCCAGTAGCGTTTATTTGAATTTATTTGCGAAAAATTATGTTTCGACAGTCTTCCATGTAGCAGCGACGCAGCGTCCTCTTTTCAATTCAAGAAGTGTCATTCCATGTGAATGTACTTTGCTTCTTTCAATTGATGGATTTTTGCTTTGAGCATTGCTCGGTGTCATATTGTCGGTATAGTTGCAACACGGCGTGATAGACGTGATGTCACCTTTTGAGAACAGTGAGAAATCATGAACCTGCGTTCGTAACGGATCAGTCGAACGCGAGCCATGTGTTCATGAATTAATGTCTCTTTATTTCTGCTGCGTCACAGTTGGTTTCTTAAGTCTGTGAGTTAAAGAAAATAATGGATTTCAACACTGAACGTGATACGACCTCTTTATCACGAAGAAAATTGACTACGGGGGGTTTCTTTTGTGCTTAAAATAATGATATTAAGAATAATAATATGAATCACATAAGTTTCTTTTCATAGCTGTAAACCCCTTCTCAACTATGCACTACCTGAAGGATCATGGTGTCGGTTACCATCAGAAAAATTCCTATGGTTACATGTGTTGCGGAATGTTCGTAATAGGATCCCAGGGAGTTTGGAACTTGGGAAAATAGTACGGTACAGTAATTTCCAGTTAATTATTGCATCGGTGTGGAGAAAATGTGTTAATTATGAAAAGACTGGAATATAATTGAAAATATGGAAATACCCAAAGAAAATCTGCTTTATCAATCCCAAAATAATGCAGTTAGTTCCGTGAGATTTAAACGCGAGCATCTAATATGGATATCAAATGATCTGACCATTACATGGTGTGCTTCGTAAATGTAATACTGTAATACGTTCGTAATATTCCGCATTTCGATCGTCAACAGCACTGGCATTTTTTATCCTCAAAAGTATACGTAGGTAAGCTGCTGTTAAGAGATTAGACGATTATTATAACGATTACAGTTATTAGTTTCAATAATTGGCTATTCCTATTAATGTATTTTAAATAAAATTGCTATACTTTCTATACCCCTATTTTCTTTATCCATTCCACTGCAAATTTTCACATCATCATAAGCAATCGTAACATTTGCTGATGAAAAAATGCAACAGTGCTAATAGTGTAACTCATGATGATGATGATGATGATGATGATGATGATGGTGGTGGTGGTGGTGGTGGTCTTGATTGATACATAGACAATTCTGATACTCTTTTACAATGAACAGACATTTATCTATTTATATCAGATGATCATCACATAGTTCAAGATCAAATCTTATGAAGATAATTTTTTAATTAATAGATTGTTCTTTCCATCCACATAATTCAGTCTGTATGCCTACATCACAGCAAGCAAGTGGATTTTTAATTTCTTCTCCAAACCTCCTCACAAAGACATTAAAGTTAATTCAGTAAGTTCAGAATAGTTAGTTCTTGAAATTCTTTCTCTCAATTCTTCTTGAAGAAGGTCCAACAAATCCTTTATTTAAGACTCACGGCGCTCACATTGTGTCACTAATGTCTAATGGAACAAGGCCTGGATATCTTGTGGGACATCTTTCTATGACTTCTTTTGGAGGACAAGTCTAGCTTGGAAGGTCTATGTTGTAGATTTAAGGTAATCGATGGCTGTTTGTTGAAACATCTTAATCGCCAAATCACAAATTTTAGAGACAAAAAAATCTTTTTATCCTTCTCGATCAATATCAATATGAAATTGGAACTTTAAAGTGTTTGTATGGATAGAAAACAAATGTGCCATATAATACACTAAATATGAACGGTACATTAATATAGTTCTTAAGAAGTTTTGTTGGATGCGGTATTTCTTGCTATTTTTATCTTGCAAATCTATTTTTATCTTATTGCGAGGTAAGTTGTTCGGATCAAATTTCTACACGAAGAACAAAATTAAAATAATTTCAATAATTTATTATCACTATACATTGCGCTCTTATACTGACTGAGCATATTGGAATCAAATCAATGGTTTTCACAAACCACGCTATCAAATGAAGAGTCCACTGTAAGAATGATGGATGTCATTTGGAATACATTTTGCAGGAGAAGCAATTGAAAGTTTGAAATGCTTAGCGCTCAGAGCTTAACTGAGATTGCAAATCTAGTCTTTCAGGTGAAGCTCCCTGTAAAGCAGATTTGAATAATTTCAAGGGAAAAATTGTTCCGGGGCTGGGTATCGATCCCGGGACCACGTACCAGTGCTCTATCACTGAGCTACCCGGCAACTCCACCCGACACCGTCTCAACTTTTCCCTTTATATCCACACAACTCGCGTGGGCTGACGAAACGCCAGAGACCCACAACGAGTGCACACAATCTCTGTGTGACTTGGAATTGTGGTTTTCTGTTAACGTACACAGTGACGTAGGCTATATATTATGCAAATCTAGTCTTTCAGGTGAAGCTCCCTGTAAAGCAGATTTGAATAATTTCAAGGGAAAAATTGTTCCGGGGCTGGGTATCGATCCCGGGACCTCTGGTTGAACGTACCAGTGCTCTATCACTGAGCTACCCGGCAACTCCACCCGACACCGTCTCAACTTTTCCCTTTATATCCACACAACTCGCGTGGGCTGACGAAACGCCAGAGACCCACAACGAGTGCACACAATCTCTGTGTGACTTGGAATTGTGGTTTTCTGTTAACGTACACAGTAACGTATATATTATGTAAATCTAGTCTTTCAGGTGAAGCTCCCTGTAAAGCAGATTTGAATAATTTCAAGGGAAAAATTGTTCCGGGGCCGGGTACGTTCAACCAGAGGTCCCGGGATCAATACCCAGCCCCGGAACAATTTTTCCCTTGAAATTATTTGACTGAGATTTTCCGATCATTAATGGACAATGACTATCAGTGTTAATGCCATATAACTCTCTATGTACATTCTATATGTCTTAAGCTATACATTGACAGACTTGCTTCTTTTTCGACAAGAAAGTGACATCCATCATTCTTGCAGTGGACTCTTCAAATATTTCACATTAAACAATTTTGATCTCAAACGGAAGTAAACGCGAGCAAAGCTGTATTAAACCTTTTTGTTTGAAATATCTCAAAGAATAACCCCCTGAAATTAATGACATTACTTAAGATTCATTCTGTATACATACAAGGTTGAGGACCGCTTCTTGGAATACTCGAGAAAAATCGACCACAACTTCAGTCAATAAAAAAAAAAACACACATATACACAGACACAGACAGACACACACGACTTTCATTTCAAAACTTCCTACTCTATTTATTTAGATTTAATTTAAACAAAAAACCAGTGTTAATTGCATTTTAGGTTTCACACTGTCATTTGTTTCACAACTGTTATTGTTGATTAGATCTGAAGAGAATGAAATTACGAAGACTATTGTTGATTACAGGTGATTTCACGTAGTAACACAAACTAATATTAAGAAATGTTGTAGTTGTGTATTATAAAGTTATTCTTTACAAATGTATAAGAAGATAGAGGATGAAAAAAGCAGATGTTTGGATAATTTACGCTATTCATGTATGGTTTTTATACTATGGAAATGCTATGAAGCTATTAGAAGAGTTTCGAAATAGGCTGTATTACTGTCTAGCTAACAATGCAGCATATTTTGAATGCTTAATCAGTAAATTCAATAATGAAATTTAGGAAATTGGCCAAAATAAACTGTTTTCATCCTACTACGAACTGACAACAACACATTTCAAGTTGCTAAGCGACGATAAAAAAAAACAGAATATGCGAGACAAATGAATAAGATGTACCGTACATAAACAATTGAATAATCTTTCAAATTTAAATGTCAAAATATAGGAGTGTCATTTGAAATTTCAAAGGAGGTGAGGGTGGGGGATGCGGTGAAACCTAAAATGCAATTGACACTGGTTTTAAACTTACCCCTCAATATCTAAATTGACGTGATTTTTTTCAAAATTAATTTGAATTTAAATAAATAGTTATTTACACAGGGAAGGTTTTAAATGAAAATCCTAAGATTCTCTAGTCTTCCGCTCTTTTCACCTCTCTCTTCATATATATATATATATATATATATATATATATATATATATATATGAGTGTGTGAAGAAAAAAGTTATCCAATATTTTAGGAGGTGCTAGTATGCATCAAAACAAGAAAAAATTGTCTAATAAACATGGGTCCTACAACACATACTTTCTGAGACCTCAACACTTGTTCATAGGAAGGTGTTCAGTGTGACATCCATTCATGGCAATGCATTCCTCTGTCCTTCGACGTAAGGAATCACGCACTCTTTGAAATTGATCTGGTTGTTCTTGATAACCAAAAGTCTAGGGGATTTAGATTTGAGGAACGAGCAGGTCAAGTTGTGGGGCCTCCCCAATCAATCCAGCGATCCTGAAATGTCAGCATCGGAAAAAATGTGCTGGTGTGCCATCATGCATAAACCATATCTGTAATCTTTGCTCAAATGGCACATACTCCAGCAAGGTAGATAATATATTAATTAGAAAATCTGATAACGAGCCCAGTTAATCTCTGTGGTAGCACGTATGGCCCTTAATCTATCACCAAGAACGCCTGCCCATACGTTGATTGAGAATCGGTGCTGATGCCTTGTTTCTTCAAGTGCATGAGAATTTTCATCAGCCTACACATGCTGATTACGAACATTCATAACACCATCTCTGCTGAACCCTCCTCATATTCGCAACCAAACTTTTGTTTTCAGTATTCCTTGCGACATAACAGTATTCTATGCCAGGGGTGTCAACTACGGTATGATTATCTGATGGACTGCCGTATTATAGGGCAGAAAAGTGCATTGCCATAAATGGACGTTACATTGAGCACCTCCTATGAACAAGTGTTCAGATCTCAGAAAGTATGTGTTGTAGAACCCATGTTTATTATACATTTTTTCAGGTTTTGATGCATACTATCACCTCCTAAAATATTGGATACTTTTTTAACATTCTGTATATAAATATATTTATATATAATGAAGAAGTCGAGGAATTAGGCTAACAACATTATACATCCTCTGTTTACGAAAGTTCTATATTGTGACGTATTATAGGCTTACTCCTACAAAATTGTAATCTGAATAGGAACACGTGCCTCACAAAGGGTACAGCAACTCCCGATAATTGATTTTTAGACACTTTTGCTCAATAAAAATTACGATTTTCCGTCTATTCTTTCCATCACTCGTTTCATCCAAGTTCATTGCTGTGGAGTAATGGTTAGCATGTCTGACCGTTAAACGTGCGGGCCTGAGTTCAAATCCTAGTTAGGACAAGTTACCTGGTTGAGGTTTTTCCGGGATTTTGCCTCAACCCATTAAGAGTAACTTTCAGCGCTGGACCCTGGATGCATTTAGCTGGCATTATCACCTTCATTTCACTCAGACCCTAGATAACTGTCGCAGTTGATAAATTGTTGTAAAATAAACCAATTAAAATTGACAGTTTTATCCAATGACGGATACTTTGCGCCATTCACCCAAGCTTCTCTCTCCAGCAGCAACGCACCGTACTGCAGATCTCTGCCGCCATAGCGTTGCCCTCGTATCATGAGAGGCAATCTAAATATGAAGGGTTCAGAACCATAGTGGGCCAAGCGCCATTTACTAAAACCGTAGAAAACAAGGGTTAAAATTAAGTTATTACCATAATTCAATAGAAACATATAGCAAGTAATACAAAGTATACACATTCGAACTAAATGATATGTCAATCTTCATTAAACTATGGTATTCACTTAACTTTAACCCTTGCTTTCTCCGTTTTTAATAAATGGCTCTTGGCCCACTATGGCTCTGAACCCTTCATATAATCCCGTATGACGATGAGTAATGGAATAATATGAAATTTCGGTGGGGAAAACAGGAGTACTCCGTGGAAATCTCCCACAAAACACAGTCTCTCTCTCTCTCAATTACAAATCCACTTTGATCTGCCGGAATTCGAACCTGGGTTACTAGAGTGGAAAGCTAATGTTCTAGCATTCGGCTCTTCATCGCTATTATAGTCATATTATTATTATTATTATTATTATTATTACTATTATTACTATTATTATTATTATTATTATTATTATTATTATTATTATTATTATTATTATTATTATTATTATTGAACTAATAAACTAGTCTTTTCTTCACCTATTTTCGGTTCTTGAACGAGACAGAGTCCTTCTGTTTTCCAACATTGGAAAATTTTCCTTGCACATCAGTCTTCTTGTAAGCAGTTCGCCGTACATGCTAGCTTGACGAATCGCTTCACACCTCCTCTTCATACATGATTATTCCAATCTTTTCTACGAATTTTTATGCATTTTGTGATTCAATAAATTACACATACATTTCTTAAGTATTTTTATTCATTGCTCTGTTGATTCTAATTTTTTCAATAATATTTTCCACAGTAGGTCTATTTTCATTTCTATTCATTTCATTCATTGTAGACCTATGAATTTATGGTGTTTGGCTCCACATTCACCTTCACACGTTACTATTGGTTGGACAATTATTTTTTATATTTGTTATCTTGACTTCTATATTTTTCCACATTAGCCTATACATTTAAACACTCAGATAGTCTGAAGAAGTTACTGAATTTATGTTTTCACTTATTTCCGTACGTTAGTGCTGTTACGTATATACTCCAAGATATTTGTAGTATCTTCCCTTCTTATAATTTTTCTTGAAACTGTCATTTACAACGGATAGTGTCTTTATCGAGGCTATTTCATCTCTGCTATATAATCTGATCACGATCACATACTCACATGTTCCTAAGCATTGTTCACTTAGGCCTATTCATAATCCCACGTGATGTTTCTTTCTTAATGAGGTCCTCTACGTAACTGCTATGAGGTTCATAACTCGATTGCATGATATCATGTATTATTCCATCTTTACACGCTTATAATACATGGCGAAATGGCCTGAGTTCAGACCTCGAGAGATCTTGCAAGATTTGTCGTAGACAAAGCCCCTGTGGGAATAGTTCGATTTCCTCCAGCAGTATCAAGCCACGATTGCTCCATTACCTTTATTCTCACTTACCTAAACTGAATGGGCTTTGTCATTTAAGAGATTGTAAATAAAATTATCTGCAGCAGCATAACACTGGTCAACAATGATTTTGTTAAATGTACAATTTCTGCTGTTTTTTATGTAATGTCATCTGCTGATTCCAAAAATTAAGTCAGACTTTTTCTACCACTCACCATTTTTTTTGTAATTTTAGAAAAAAATGATTTATTTTTATTGCTATATACAGTCCTTACCCATGCTAATGAAAAGAAAATATTTCAAATATTTCATTTTACTGCTTTGACAATTCACCTATAACTTTAGAACACTGTTGTCTGTGAACTGTTAAGTCAGAATTCATAAAAAATGAATTTTATTCTTCATAAGACTGCGAGAGTTAGTATTAATTCTCAGTTGAGTTGGAACTTACAATCGTGAAACAAGCTTCATAACCCATGTTTTATTTGTCCTAATTTTAAGTGTGGTAAAAGTATCTTATGAAGTGAAACATTCTCGAAATACTGTGTAAAACACAAACAATTTTTGTTACGTTTGTGGATAATTAACTTTGAAAGCACACATGTGAATTTTACTACATTAGTTAAAAGAACTTACGAGCGTTCTTTTGATTGCAAAACAGATGAGGACAGGAACTGGGCCCATGAAATCTGTTGTGCTCCATGTAGTTCTATTAGCCTAACTGTTGGCTAAAAGGATCCCGTCATATGTTTTTCCAGTTCCAATGATATGCCGGGAACCTAAAGATCTTTCAACATACTGTTACTTTCTAGGAACCACAGAGCAGAAGATTACAGAGAACTTGTTAGCGAGTTGATTCATAACTATAACGTGATGAGGAGTCATGTAACTCTCAAAATAACTTCTTGGATCCTCATCTATTTTTTCTTTCCTCAAAACCTTCCGGTAGTGAGCGACGCACATGTGGAGCGCTTTCATCAGAATTTTTCTTCAATTGAAAGGCGCTACCAGGAAAAATTGAGTCCAAATATTCTGTCAGACTACTGCTGGACACTCAAAAGAGATGTTTCTCAAGCGAAGTATAGCCTAAAATCTATTTCACAAACATTTTTGGTAAATAAATATGATTTTAGGTAAAATGTTACAAGGTATCAATACTAGAAAAGTCTGAAGTACATCTGATATAATTACTAAACAGCCCTGGGTGATAGAAAAATTTTGAAAACAGATCTGAAATCAGCACGAAAAATGCTATAAGATTCGTCCATTCGTTATCTTTTAATAAAAAATATGTTTAATTTTGTTGACCAGTGAATCAATGATTAAGACATTCTTATGGCTATATATATATATGTGTCACTATCTGTGGTGCGAATGGACCCTTGACCACATATTCGTCATCAATGAGATTATCTGTATTATTTTAGGTGTAGACCCTCAAATGTAGCCTACTGCCACAATGCTGGAAGAATCTATCCCGTCTGAATGGTCTTATATAAAATTAGATTAAATTAATAACGCTGATGGTATGGCAATCCTCGATATGTTGTGTATTTTTTAGTAGGTTATTTTACGACGCTTTATCAAGAGCTTAGGTTATTTAGCGTCTGAATGAGATGAAGGTGATAATGCCGGTGAAATGAGTTGAGGGAAAATCTCGGAAAAAGCCTCAACCAGGTAACTTGCCCGGACCGAGAATCGAACCCGGGCCACCTGGTTTCGCGGCCAGACGCGCTAGCCGCATATGTTGTGTATCAGATTACATTATACTACTCTATCATAATGATATTAGTACTGTATCGACAGCTTAGGTTGAGATATGTAGATAGATGCAGTGACAGGTAAATAAAATATCGGTATACGTTGTAATTCTTTACATCAGAATAGGAGAAACCGCCTTCCGTGGTGACAGATCAAACACATTGCTTAATTGCACCAAATTTTAACAGTGTGATAATATACATTGTTGTACTATCGTGTTTTTTGTTGTATTTAGAAGTTTGAAAGTTAGAATTCCAACACAGAAACTTGTTGCTAGGGAAACCATTCTTCATAACATAAATCTATACTGAAACAGACCCATTACAGTGCACTTATTGTTACTTAGTTACCATTAAAGTTCAGTTTTGCGAAGGCTTTGGAATAATATTGCTCTAAATTTTCAGCGAAAAATATTGTACAATACACGTTTGTGAAGTCTATTACAAAATGTCGGAAATTGGAACACTCGCTGTGCTCGTTTTTCAAACTTTTCCTCGATTTTGTAAAAGACACTTCCCAACCTCATATCGTAAGACACTATGATCTCTTTGAATGGAGATCAGCTTGCTCTCAACATCTGTACCATTAATACATTCGATGAACAGCAATTCTGTAGTTCCAAGGTGATATGTCAATTTTTTTACGAAAGTAAACTTTTGCGACATGTTGTACGAGTATATCCTGTTGGTATCTCTATTGTGGCAAAAGATGACATGCATATTTCTATTATTTTTCTCTCTAACTTATTTTTATGAAACATGATTTCACTGATTTTATACAAACTTTAGATGCTCGCTCCTGACAAACTACATAAATGACAGCACATTTTACCTTTGAGCCAAAGAAATGTACTCACAGTGCGATCCACAGTACGACACTAATCTGAGACCAAACCTGCGGAGGATTTGTGATGTCGTGACTCTGCCGTGAGTCCATCTGGATTGGTTGAGGTGGTAAGGGAAAATTTTACTGATCACAGACGAGAATACTATGGTTTGCTGTTTATGAAATTTAATGTAGTCGTATTGGTTTAACAATGGTTTGTTGATACAATATCATCAACACTGGTTCACTCGGTAGAGGAAACGGAGTGTCGGAATAAAAGTACGGTTTGCTTTTTAGGAAATTTAATGAAGTCCTATTAGTTTAACGATGGTTTATTGATACAATATAATTGACCGCTGGTTCACGCGGTAGAGGAAACGGAGTGTCGGAATGAAAGTACGGTTTGCTTTTTAGGAAATTTAATGAAGTCCTTTTAGTTTAACAATGATTTATTGATACAATATAATTAACCACTGGTTCACGCGGTAGAGGAAACGGAGTGTCGGAATGAAAGTACGGTTTGCTTTTTAGGAAATTTAATGGAGTCCTATTGGTTTAACGATGGTTTATTGATACAATATCATTAACCACTGGTTCACGCGGTAGAGGAAACGGAGTGTCGGAGTGAAGGTACGGTTTGCTTTTTAGGAAATTTAATGTAGCCCTTTTGGTTTAACGATGGTTTATTGGTACAATATCATTAACCACTGGTTCACACGGTAGAGGAAACGGAGTGTCGGAATGAAAGTACGGTTTGCTTTTTAGGAAATTTAATGAAGTCCTATTGGTTTAACGATGGTTTATTGGTACAATATAATTAACCACTGTTTCACGCGGTAGAAGAAACGGAGTGTCGGAATGAAAGTACGGTTTGCTTTTTAGGAAATTTAATGAAGTCCTATTGGTTTAACGATGGTTTATTGGTACAATATCATTAACTACTGTTTCACGCGGTAGAGGAAACGGAGTGTCGGAATGAAAGTACGGTTTGCTTTTTAGGAAATTTAATGAAGTCCTATTGGTTTAACGATGGTTTATTGGTACAATATCATTAACTACTGTTTCACGCGGTAGAGGAAACGGAGTGTCGAAATGAAAGTACGGTTTGCTTTTTAGGAAATTTAATGAAGTCCTATTGGTTTAACGATGGTTTATTGATACAATATCATTAGCCACTGGTTCACGCGGTGGAGGAAACGGAGTGTCGGAATGAAAGTACGGTTTGCTTTTTAGGAAATTTAATGAAGTCCTATTGGTTTAACGATGGTTTATTGGTACAATATCATTAACTACTGTTTCACGCGGTAGAGGAAACGGAGTGTCGAAATGAAAGTACGGTTTGCTTTTTAGGAAATTTAATGAAGTCCTATTGGTTTAACGATGGTTTATTGATACAATATCATTAGCCACTGGTTCACGCGGTGGAGGAAACGGAGTGTCGGAGTGGAAGTATAATAAAACCTAGAAAATTTCCTTTGAGGGTTCAAGGTAATGAAGATCGGATGACGGGTACAGGAGCCTTCTACTACAGAGCCTAAGTCGGAATCCATAGTTTAACGATGACCGATCGCGAAATGGGGCTAACTTGTGCTATGGACCTTCAGACGTAGTATAATAATTTTAATTACTTGCGATGGCCGACCACAAAAGTGCGGCGCTCCTGTTATTGACTGTCAGACGGCACCTTTATTATTCGCGATGGCCGAACAAAAGAGGCGGAGGAGCTACATCGACCTTCACACGAAATCTAATTTGCAATGACCGACCGCAGAAGGGGTGACATGGGAGTCTAGGCAAGGACTAGGGTAAATCGAGTTTTTCTAAGGAGACTAGCAGGTGAGAGATGTTTAAATTAGCTGAGAAAATGTCGAGTTTCTAACTATACCTGAGAAGACAAGTAGGGTTATTGGTGAGAGGTGCCTGGGTATTGTCTTGAATCATTGAAGCAAACCATAGTCTTCGTCAGGAGCCGAGAGTAAGGCCCTTTTGGAGAACGACGAGATGTGTTCTGTTTAAAACTGTATGGGGTAAACCTAAGATTACCCATATCCCGGGGACAGTCTCCGAATTTTGCTTTTTGTCCCCGGACAAAATTCGTTCCCGGATTTAATAATTTGTACCCAGTAATCCCCAGATTTTCGGTGCCAACTATTAATATGATTTAGGCCTAATGGTTCTTGCGTATTGTGGGCCTCGGTAACGTATTTGGTATAGCGCTTGCCTTCTATGCTCGAGGTAGCGGGTTCGATCCCGGCCCAGGTCGATGGCATTTAAGTGCGGGACAAAATTCCGGCACACTGGCGACAGATATAATCTCTGCAGTTGCGAGCGTCGTTAAATAAACCATAATTTATTATTATTCTTGTGTATTGCTATGGATGAATTTTGATAATGAAACTTTACCGCTTTTTCATGATGTCATAATAAAAATAAAGGTGACGACGAAACTGTAGTCGAGTCTTCTACAGTGTTATCAAGTTTAATATAAAAACTTAACTCATGGAAAGAACAGAACATTATTCCATCATCAATTTATTAAGAAACTTTTGACATCTTTAGAAGAAGTGGTTCTTATTCCACACCAGAATTCTCAATGTTTCTTATGAATTTTAATAAAATGCTATTAAATGTCTCAGTTATTGTTTTATTCATTCACAAGATATCTATTGAATGTATATTGCTAAGATCTCCTCTGGAAACAGACTCATTTGAAGAGAGAGTCTATTATTTTTCTTCAAATGTAGATGGACTTGACCTGAATGAAGATAATTTTTTCTATGTTGAAATTTACTGCTTGAAGAAATATATGACTTCAAAGAAAATATAAGTGTGGAATAAAGAAAATGTCGCTCTCTGCTCAAAATGGGGCGAAATTTTCAAATTTTCTCTAAGAAAATAACTATCTGTGTATAACTGTAGTAGTATATTGAACTGTGTATCTGCGTCATTCTGGAAGTAACGTAACGAACATAATGTGGACATCTCAAAAATCCAGAATGAGTCTAGAAACTGTTCGAGCCATGCTTGCTATTTTAACCAACTTCAACATAACCTGTCAGGTACTTACCGCAAAATTGGGATCCAATTCTCGATACGACTGAAAGGGAGTAGAATCATCGACACAGACGACACTCTGTTGACCTGAAGACACAACAAGAGTAACTGACCAGTCTTTTCACCATAACAGAAAGTCGGTTCTCATGGTTAGAAAATTATCAACACCGCATATCGAGGGGTACCTTCCCACTAATTTGGAACACGTGTCCGTCAAATTTATGAAATTTTGAACCCAAAAGTGCTCTACTTGTGAAACTAGGGACAATAATGACAAAACTGCTAGTTCTCAAAGTTTGAATCATAAATACCAACACCAACATATGGTAATCATCGCCAAAGGACTACGCTTAAAAGCTCATTAGCATAAATATAATCTTCATTATCTTCTGCGTTCAAACCTAATGATCGGTTTCTAGTATAGAATATTTGATGAATCTTAAATCTTACGAGCATGATCATTCTTTAGATACTTAGAATTTTCTTTTCTTTTTCAGTTAAAAAATTTTCGTTCATAACATCTCGAAGTTTTTCTTTGTCCCTTCTTTGCGCATGCTATAGAGCTGTCGTTTTGTTCTGCAAATCTAGCATTCAACTAAAATTATGCAGTTGATCTGGGAGTAAACTTAGCTACGGAAAGCAAAACTTTACCCAAGCAAACTCAGATTTCTCTTAGCTCTGCTTTTTTGTTCAGTTTCTACAAATTTAGCTGAGTATTAAAATTACCATTACTTTTTGAAACTCTACGTTTGTCTCTCAGCCATGCTTTTCAAAATTCTTCTGTACATCGTTCAACATAATTTATTTAACTTGTCCTAAAATTTATTACGGTCACAAATGATAATTCCAGAACATAGTTAAGAATCTTAGACTCCTTAGTGAGTAATTGCAATAAACTATCCTGTGGACATGGTCATACAAATTCATTCTGTAATTCTAAAGATTAAAATATTCAATTATTTATGGACTGCTTCGCTCGTTTCCTGGTCAGTTTGTTCTCATGCAGCGATAGGTATAGTATTTCTGCTTTTATATATGAGCTGTTCAGAGCAGAAGTGGTGTTAGTCAAAATTGGGTAATGAGGTTTAAAGTAAAGGTTCTGTAAAATACAGCGCAAAGTAGCAATTAATATGTCCTTCGTGCTATCCACTGACTACTAATAGTTTAAATAAATTGAATATTAATTGCTACTTTGCGCTGTATTTTACAGAATGTTTACTTTAACCCTCATTACCCATTCTTTACTTACACCACTTCTGCTCTTAACGGCTCATATAATAATAGCCTATTGCATTAGCTGTCCATATGATTTTGTTGTACATTTATTTAACTACAGCCATATTTATAGATAAATTACTTGACATAATTAATATTCACTGAAGTAAAAAACAGTCGCTGTATTATATAGTAATCTCCTTGCTGAAGAGAAGCATCGTAATACGTGTGAATAACGTAGCATTTCTTGTTCAAGGGATTGCCTGGCTCCGCATCAGAATCAATACGTGTGTCTTTCCTGTAAACCAATTTCACAATGGGTGCGCTGCCGCTGACATAAGCACTGCGAGCTCCCTTTCTCGAAGCCGGGAGTCCCGCTTACAATACGGCTCCCAGAAGATTCACCTGCGACAACTTTTACCCGTCATCGTCGGGTTGAGAGGCCACCATCGCCCGCCCCCCGCTGCCCGCCTGCCGCTCTTGGAAAGGTAATGAATGGATAATGCGCGGCGGTCAGCATCCGTGGGGGTTGGAGAGGGGGGAAAGAGTCGCGACCTTCCTCCTCTCCCACAGGGTTTATAAGCCGACATCATTGTTACGGACACCATCAGTTCATCTCCACTTTCTTCTCAGAGAAGACTTCGCAGGAGCGCCTGCTGCAGCCACTTACACACAACGATGAAAGTTCTCGTGGTAAGTTTGCGTGTGCTTCAACTGTACCACTTATCACAACGGTCACTTGTGGTAAAGTCTTTCCCCTTCAAAATTCTGCAAGGCCGTTTGGGTATATGCAGAAGACCGGATTGAGATAAGTGGCCATTTGGCTAGGAGCTCACACAAATTAAAATCGTAATCCTTCACAAAGATCTTGCGCATAGTCTTTCTAGATATTTTAATGTTCTTTACTCCTGTTGGAAATAACTCACTAGCGGGAGAATTTTTCAGTTTCAGAAATTACGAACGAAAATATTTCTGAGTATCATTTTACAATTTTCGAAAATAAGTGAGCATTAAGGGAAAGTGTGCCACTCCCCTCAAAATTATTACAGTCCCTTTCAGGGTACAGCAAAGATCGGAGTGAGAAAAGAGATAGTTTGATTTAGCTTATATTCCAAAAATATTGTGATTTGAATAAGTTAATTCTGCTAGAAATTTTTATATTCTTCACTTTTTCTAATTTAGAAAGAGTTACAATCTGAGAAAATATGAATAAGTGCACCTCTAATTACAGAAAAAGAAGTCGTTCTTTCTTAGTAAGATGTTGCGAGATGTAAATTTCAAGCCCCATAACAAGAGCGTCCCTTAAAAATAACTGGCAGAAGCTGCATGAAATATAAGTATTGCATTCTAGTCCATTAATTTTAAGTCATGTGTCAAATAGGTCTATACTAAAATCTGTAAAATTAATACTCAAAACAGAATATTTGCTTGTTTATATTCAAAAATTGCTTTTGTTTAGACCTAAACTCGAGATAAATTTAATAGTGAATTTTATTCATTGCTCAATTTCTAAGTCTGCGGAACTGGGTAAATAAATACTAATCTGCTGATGGATTTTGTATATAAATTTAGTTTATAAATATTAGAATTCTTACTCAAGAACAAGTACCATTTAGTGAAATTTCAACTTTGTAAGATTTTTATTACTTGCCAATTGATTCGGGATTGTCGGGTTCAATTCCTGCAGATGACGAATTTCTAAGAGAAATAGGGGTTCTAAGTATAGTTTTACTTCGAGAGGTAAGTAAAGTTGCTGAGCCAGTGTCGTATATTCACGATTTGTAAAAGAATTGTCCCGGGATGACAGGGTTCCTAGCGAAATTTACTGGTCACTTACTTCTTGCCTACTTCAAAATTTACTTCCGCTAGACAATTTCTTCTATCAGCTATCATCGGACGTAATGAATTCGTCTTCTTAGAAATGCAATTTTTCACAGTGCCAACCTAGCGGGGTTTAAGAAAATTCAAGTGACCATATTTAGGGCCATTAGGAATAAAACAATCAGCTCTGGTACTAGCTGCATGAAAACTAACATTTTCATATAATAATTATTAAAAACTAAACTCCATTATAATATATAACTCCGACCGAAATATTTTGTTATAAACGACTTCGAAATCTTGCAGACTAATAATAATACTTATCGTTCATAAACAGACTGAACAGTAAAAAAAAAAAAGTTCAGCATATAGGACATAACCCAGACTCTCGATGTTATACAGCAGAAGAAAATCCCTCCCCTGGGTCCTGCTTGAAATCCCTGATTTCGTAGTGGTTGCTTTACCAACTGAGTCACTTAAGATAAAGGAAATACTGGATGGACGAATTATTTGTGGAGGGTGAGATATCTCACCAGACTCAAACCAGGTATATGTGCTAATTCTGCTAACGCCAGAATTTTAATTTTGATGTTGGCGAGAAACAGCAGGTAAATTTTGCCAAGAGTCTGATCATTCGGGGACAGCATTCTTTCACCCGTCCTACACCTATGATTCGGGTTCTCCAGTTTACCTCCTTTCCGAAAGAAGTGATAATAAGCATTTTCATTATCCTCGGGTGTATATATGAGCCGTTCAGAGCAAGAGTGGTGTAAGTCAAAAATGAGTAATGAGGGTTAAAGTAAACATTCTGTAAAATACAGCGCAAAATAGCAATTAATAATATTCAATTTATTTAAACTATTAGTAGTCAGTGAATAGCAGGAAGGCCATTTTAATTGCTACTTTGCACTGTATTTTACAGAATTTTTACTTTAAATCTCATTATCCAATTTTGACTTACACCACTTTTGCTCTGAACGGCCCATATAGTGGCAGACACGATAATCACTAAATCACCGAGAACGTCAAGGAAGGTGTTATAATAAGGAATATTCTCAAAAAAACAGACATCCGTTGTATATGTTTATTGTTTATAACGTGAATAAATCGCATAAAAATTCATGGAATCTCATGTCTATGTGATGATAGTAATTTTATTGAAAGATTTGTCTAAATCAAATGAAATTAAGCCCCGGCGTAGCTCAGGCGGTAGTCGTTTGTCTGTTGATCCGGAGCTGCGCTTGAGCGTAGGACGGATCAATTGGCGCTTGGGCTAGTTATCTGGTTGGCTTTATTTTCGAGGTTTTCCCCAACTGTAAGGCGAAAGTCACGTAATCGCTGACGAATCCTCGGCCTCATCTCGCCAAATACAGTTCTTTTATAATATCTCTGCCTGTGAGTGATCCGAAAATTTCAAGTGGCTTGGACGTAGGCATCAGAGCATTAAAAAGCATTGCAAACTTCTGCTCTCTCTTCTCTTTCACAGCAAACTGTGATGTTGCAAAGAGGCGGAAATAGGCCTATAATAAAAAACTGTACCATCCAGCTATCATCAAATCCATTGACGCTAAATAACCTAATAGTTGATACAGCATCGTTAAATAATCGCAAAAAAAATTAAATCAGTTTCCATTTCAAAGGTAAATGAAAGCAATATTTAAGATAATTACGCCCTCTCTAATGATTATCTTATGCGTATATTATTATCTGAAACGTTAAAAAATATAATAAGATGAAACCCAGATGTATTTTAATACAAAATGTGAGGAAAAATAACTTAGAATGGTTCCCTAAAATTCCACATCAGAACTACACAGTACTACTATGTTCTGTGTGGTCTATTGGTTAACTGTATTTGCCTCTGGTTCCAAGTATCGCGAGTCCAATTTCGGCCACAGGCGATAGAGTTTAGGAAGAAACTTCGTAAATGTGGCCCCTATTGTATGAACATGTAAAGTCGTTGTCTATTATTCAATAAAGAAAGGTTCTAATACGAGGTAAAATAATTAAAAACGAATGCGTAGTAAGATAAGAACAGCCCATGGCTTAGTTGTCAGGTGGTCGACATTGAAAGTCAGACGTCTCGTGACGAAAGTTACACATACCGACAAAATTATTTGTTGAAATACTAATGAAATCGGTATAATATTAACTAAAAATAACTACAGAACTCGACGAGGATTTAAATGGTTACTTTCCATGTTCGTGAAGTTAGAGAAATTTCAGTTTCAATTTCTACCAGGGTCACCTCATTTCACTCCATCTATCACCACCCAACTGAGGTCAGCAAGGTTCCCAGAACTGTGAGGCTTCACTGCTCCCTCTAACAACTTTCTCCGCGAGTTAAATCAAGGTCAATACTGGTTATTTTTCCGATCATTTAAAAATCCCTCGGGCTTTGTCTTTATAACGTCGGCGTTCGTACATATCACGGAATCGAATTGAAAAATGTCGAGTTCAGTACTGACAATGTTGATTAATGTGTTAGTCTCAGCTCTCCAACTGAAAGGGAGAACTTATATATAATTAAAGACTTAGTAAACTCTGAATTTACTTAAACACTTCAATTGTTAAAGAAAAGATAATAATGTATAAGCGTCACAATGATACTACACTAATTCGTAATTAGACTTCTGTATGCACAACTCGTAAGATTAACAAAAATGCTACGTGAGTTCGAATCCCACCTAGGACGAGAATATTTGTTAGTTGTAAACGTGTTCCCTTGTGGTGTCTTCAAAGAAGCTTAGAAATAATGAAAACTGTGACTGAAAGCTGTCTTACGGCACGCAGTGCAAGTCGAGGTTTCATTTATCTTAACCCTCAACTGGTATCTATGGGTCAATATAGACCCATATGGCTAGATATTCTTACGTACATTTAAAAAGCAATACCAGTTGAGGGTTAATGTAACAACCGTTATTCTGTGCAAGGAAGCTACAGTATACTTTCAGGTTCACGAAATTCTATAGAACAAATCTTAGAATTATTACGAACGGGGCGCATAATGGCCCGATTAGTAGGCCCAAGTACTTCAAGACCTTTAGAGATTGTTTGTAAGCCACCGGCATAGCGCAGGCTGTAGCGCGTTTGCCTACTGATCCGCAGTTGCACTTGGACGTGGGTTCGATTCCCACTTGGGCTGATTTTCCGAGGTTTTCTGCAACCGTAAGGCGAATGCCAGGTAATCTATGGCTAATCCTCTGCTCATCTCGCCAAATACCATCTCGCTATCACCAATTCCATCGGCGCTAAATAGCCTAGTAGTTTATACAGCGTCGTTAAATAAACAAGTACAAAAACAGTAACGGCTGGCTGTCTTTTCGAGGGCCGAGTTCAGGATGCATCCATTCGCTCAGACTCACAATGACCCATTGTACGTTCTACACATGCGATGAATATTCCAGTCAGATAGGTGATTTAGGTTTCATTCGTGAATACGATGCTGATAGATGGACCACCGTGCCTCAGCTCTGAAATAGGCACTTCCCATCCCCAGACGAGTACCTGATAAACACGAAACTCAAAGCCCTTTAACCCTATATCAAGATCGGAAACCCGTACTATTCCCAAGAATTTACAGCAGCCTATTTTCACTATTGTGAATATAAAATGCTAAGATGCACAGTGTAATGGTTTCTGGAGCACGTCAAGTTCGACGCTCCCGACTTCAACAATGTGTTGCCTTGCAGCTCGTCGCCTCTATCGGGGTGCTCGTGCAGGCCCGCCCTGAAGCCGGGTACTCGTACAGCCCACCATCCAACACCTATGGAACCCCTGGAGGCGGCTTCATCGGCAGTGGCGGTGGCGGTGGAGGTGGAGGCTTCATCGGAGGAGGCGGTGGCGGAAGTTTCGGAGGCGGACACTCATTCGGCGGTGGCGTGAGCGGAGGTGGATTTAGCGGTGGATTCGGAGGTAGTTCTGGAGGCGGTTTCGGCGGCGGCGGATTCGGAGGCGGTTCTGGAGGCGGTTTCGGTGGCGGCTCAGGCGGTGGATTTGGAGGCGGTTCAGGTGGTGGATTTGGAGGCGGCGCAGGTGGTGGATTCGGCGGTGGCGCTGGAGGTGGTTTTGGCGGCCAAGCCCTAATCCAGAAACACATCTACGTCCACGTACCCCCACCAGAGCCCGAAGAGCACGTTAGCCGACCCTTGCCTCAATTCCGTGCTCCCCAGAAACACTATAAGATCGTGTTCATCAAAACGCCCACTCCACCCACTCCCACGGCCGCCAACATCCAACTCCCAGGCCAGGACGAGCAGAAGACTCTCATCTACGTGTTGGTCAAGAAGCCCGACGATGCCGAAGCCCTCAACATCCAGCAACCCGCACCTACCCAGCCTTCCAAACCCGAAGTCTACTTCATCAAGTACAAGACTCAGAAGCAGGTCAGTAGTCGAGCTTCGAAACCATCTCTACTTGCCTCAAAGTTAAAATTGATTAAATCTCTATTTGCTGCCTCAGCAAAAAGTACAATTCAATATCCTAGGAGTTACAGTAATTTGCTTAATAGATCTATTTTGGGTTGACTACGCAATAGCACGTTCGCTTTGCATTCGGCAGGCTCAGAGTTTGGAACAGAAGAAAAGAAAATATATCTTTTCAAATTATCCATAGTTTCGTTCCATTATCTTTAAGTAAAACGCGTATTTTGAAAATACTGCATTTGAAGTGAGTGAAAAACTATTTTATTGACCTCTACACTAGAAAGAGGTAATATTGACTTCACGTTCCTATCACTTTCCACTCCCGGGAAATACCAGGAATCTAAGTGGACGCCGATGTCATTCTGGAAACTTTGAGAGATGAAAAATTCTGTCTGCATCTAAATTTAACATGTTAATCTTCTTTAATTCATAAATATTGAAACATTAAAATCCACATCTCATATCTAACATAATTGTCCTATTAAAAAATTATATTTCTCAAATATACCACAATCGACAAATATACCACTTACTTTCTATTCGTCATTTCATTATTTAATCTACATTATGTATAATTTGAAAATCATTCCTAATTAATGATTTTCACCCAAGTGTTTCAAGACTTATCAATTTCGCTCTATTCACATATTGGCTTTTCAAAAGATGGTCTTATAGCAAAATCAGTGAACTGAAAGATACAGTTAAAGTCACTTTGTCTCTGGAGATTAATTCATACTCTAATACTTCTCGACAGTTATCGTAAAGTACTAAAAATATTTGAGCTTTACTCTCCACAAAATATGTTTCATGATTTTCTTAATGTGTGTCATTTCAAAGATAGTATAATTTCATATAAAAGTACAGCTTCGTTAGAAATCTCATTTGTATTTTTCAGGTATTACCAATGTTCTATTTCAAAGCAACTGCATACTGCTGCAATGGGTACGTCATTGTCAAGCAATCAATGAACTAAGACATAAATGCTAAGGAAGTTTAAACATTAATAAGCCTGACTGAAAAAACTATTGCTTTAATAGATTCTCCATCCTTAATTTGTCTACAATTAGTGCTTATTGCTAATGCAAGTCGTGATTATGTTTCGCACATTATAAACAGTTGTCATAAACTCACGCGTGATTGAAATCGTGCACATCTCACATACACTCATGAAGAGGCAGGAAGACTTGTAAAATAAAACCACCATACTGTAATGGACGAATCACTGACGTTAGACAAAGTGGTAATATATTTTATATGCCCTGAGAAGTTTAGCATTCTTTATCGGAGTAAGACAATAAACTCCGAAGTAGGGCTTTGTCTTTATGCTTTATGGACATAATAAAAGTGAACTGTTAAAATACCATCGTCACGTTCCCCTCTTCATTCACTTTAACATGGAGATGGTTCTTCCGGGAAAGGATAAATAGAACTGCTAGAGAGAATCATTCCCGTATTTCGTAAAGCTGAAATCGAAGATTGAATAATATGTTGAAAAAAATTACGAAGATTTTATTGCAAAAATCTCACCTAGTGCTAGTAGCATTACAAGATATCTTTTTAGTTTTTATTATTTTCCCCTTTCTTCAACTTTACATTTTAATAGTTTGCTGATATTTGACAACATATTTATTTTGTATACTGAATTATCATAATTTTCAGGTTTACGTATTTCAATGTAGGCCTACTCTTAGCCTACGTTTATTTTGGCTATAATTTTATTTCTTTGTTATATTTTCCTAATGAAAATACCACATGAAAAATCGCAACTTCTGCTGGATCTACAATTTAATTATTTGATTACATGAGAAAGAATAAAAACTGATCGAAAAATTGTATTCACGGCTCAGTCTAGAAAACCAAATAAATTACTGAAAATTTTACACTAAAGTAAAACTGAACATCCAAATATAAAAACTCTTCTGCAATAATCTCAAATTTTCCAAAATACAAACCTAACTAATGTTCATGTGAACATTAACGAAATAGTTCATCTTTTATTAAACTGCAATTATAAACACCATTATGTTATCAAATATTTCATTATGGACTCTTTAATTAAATTGAATTATTTTTACAATATTTTACTTCACAATTAAAAAAATAATGTCCTAAAGTTATGATAATCGCATCACTGTAACAAAAGGCAAATTAATGTCATATAAAATACAATAGAATTTTCTGTAACTGCTTATTTTCGAAACATTAGCACAAAATCTTCATTTTAAAAAATCAATCATATAGATTTGAGCGTTTTTCAATTATGGTCATGAAAAATAAACGTGCAAAATTGTGTTACTTGGAAGTATACACATTAATTTAGGAACGAAGAAGTTCGAATTCTTATAGGTAGTTAATTTTTCTTAAATGACCCTACAAAATTGTATTAAATACGTGTTGTTTCATAAATAAATGGAATGTCAAATACAAATACATATTTTTTCTTATATCGAAATGTGTATTCAAAATTCCAAACATGAAACTAGGATATTCTGTAAAAAAAAATAATAATGGCAGAACAATAAGTGAATTAAAAATATAATTTGGCCAAATTGCCTACTGCTTTTAGATTGCATTGTTACGTAATAAACTTCAAATTTCAAATCCTTACTGGACAAACAAGTTAGTCTCACGGACTATTAAGCGCTAACTTAAAATATAAAGAAACCAGTTTTAAATGAGACTGTCCAATCACATTAATAAAATTGACGTTTAACAGGAACGCGACGATCTAGAGAACAGAGAAAGAGACTGTAATCATTTATTGCGTTAAGATGCACTATAACGTTCATACGTGGCTTCAGCTTCTGTAGTTATCATTAACAAACATTCTTCACCCTCCAGGTTACTTCTGGTGGAGCCATCGGCGGTGGCGTTGGTGGAGGAGTTGGCGGAGGAGTCGGTGGTGGAATTGGCGGTGGAATTGGCGGTATTGGCGGTGGAATTGGCGATGGAATTGGAGGTGGAATTGGCGGTGGAGTTGGTGGAGGAGTTGGAGGCGGAATCGGAGGTGGAATTGGCGGAGGAGTTGGCGGTGGACATGGCATCGGAGGCGGAATCGGCGGCGGACATGGCGGTGGTAGCGGCATTGGTGGCGGCAGCGGCGGTGGTTCCGGCGTGTCTAGCAGCTATGGTCCCCCTAGCGGCGGAGGCGGACCTTACTAAGCGACAGAAATCTGTCTCCATCTATCAACTGCTGTCGATGCTCATTAGATATGTCACACACCATCATTCATACATACGAGACAGCAGCTTGAAATAACTTATTAGAATCACTGTCATCGCATTGCGATGTCAATATTTATTGATTCTCATTCGACATCAATCAGCGTGAAATCAGGATGTGTGCCAGTTGAACAAGCCTCATGCAGGAAACGAAAACTGTTCGTATGCTGGAATGCAATATAACACCGAGGCTTGTTTAATTGATTAATTTCAGATAAGTAAGATTAAATCGAAAGCATTCCACGTAATTCTAACGTAGTGCCATTTTAGTCATTATGGCTACTGATACTTCTTGATGGCGCAGCTCGTAGAGACAATCCTATATTCTTTACTATCAACAAGGCGACAGTTGCGTTGTCAGAAAACAAGAAATCCTCGTATTATATAAAGAGACTTCGTACAACTTCGATTTACAGGGTAAACAAGTATGGACAGAAGAAAAACTGCTTCTATACGTACTTGTTATTGTTTGATTCCATGTAATTGTAACTTATTGAACACGTTCACTGCTCAATTGCTTGGGTTACGTATTTTATATATTTTTGTATTGTGTTTTTTATATATGTACATATTTTTGCAAGAAAACGGTGGCAATAAATGTATTCATAAAATTGTATGAGTGTTTCTATGTCCGCGTTTTCCCCTAATCCTTTTTTCATTTATATTTAATCTCTAATATCAAAGCCTCATTTTCTACAATAAAAATGACAGGTTATTTCATGAGATAATCACATCTCTATTCTCTAAATAACTTATTAGTGAAAATGGCAATTATAATAAACTTTACAGATCTTGATGTCACTAGAGGAAAATTATTTTGCTGGTTTTAAGCACTGGACAGATCATGTAGTTCCAGTTACGTGTTCCTCTGGCATCTTTGATATTTCTTTCTGTTACATTTATAATTAATATTGTGTCTCAGATATTGAATGATATCATTTTTGTGTAGTCTAGCCATTTTTTTCTCTGATTCTTCACAATTTAAAGTAAATATCTTCAGTAGGATGAGTAATAAAATAAATATCTTAATTTAACTTTTAGTTTATTGATACTCCAGTGTAGTCTTTACTAATATGATTTCGGCTGCTTACATCTAGTTTCGTATATTGCATCAGCAACAAACGTATAATCTTCTTCATTGAATGATTAGTCTTGCATTACGTTTAGAATCCTTACCTCGTTCATTCTGTCTAGAACTCTAGATGATATTTGCAATATTTATACAGTATTCCTCTGACATTTACAAATTAATATTTTATTCACTCTGATTTTACTCATTCTAGTATCTACTATTGTTAATTAATTTCTAACACATAGTGTGACTCATGTTCTCCTGCTATATTATCCGCAATTCATATCAATATAGAAGAGCAACATTGCTAATATATTAGATTGATGCACATGTTCGTAGTGTTTTTGTTCGTCATCGCAATACTGCGTTGTTAGGAGATTGTTTATCGTTTGCCACTTGTCATTTGTTATTTGGAGTGTTGTGCTTGTAAATATGCCTTGAATTTTGCGGATTTGAAGAACACTTGTACTATTTGTGGGCTAAAGAAGATGGCAGTGTTAAGTGGAAAAAGACAAATACTTCCGACATGTTTTTCTTTTTGAATTTAATAGAGGAGTAAAGGTAGCAGAAGCGGCTCGAAACATTTGTGTCGAGTATGGGGAGAATGTCATCGGAGAAAGCACTGCAAGAAAATAGTTCTGTCATTTCAACATACAACATCCCGCATAAAAGTTAGGGTCCAGCCAAATAAGATGATGTTATGCGTCGTGTACTACGAATTGCTTCCCAAGAATATAACCGTACCTGCTTACATTTACTGCCAACAACTCGAACGGCCTGTGGCCGCAATTCAAGAAAAACAACCGCTAAGAATGCATCAAGTGCTTCTGCAACATGATAATGAACGCCCGCAATCCGCTAACATTACGAAAGCAGTTGTCCAGAAGTTTGGTTGGGAGGCGATTCCACATCCCCCATAATCTTCTGATCTTGCGCTCTCAGATTTACATTATTTATCCAATAATTTTCAAGGTAACGTAGATGCTTTACAAGCTTGGCTTGTCGAATTCTTGAACTCCAAACCAGCAGATATCTTCAGACGTGGAATAGAAAAACTACCCCAGCATTGGCAGAGAGTCATATATAATTTAGGAGAATATATTACTGATTGATTTAATGTCTTCTATTCATCTCAAATAAAAACTTCTGTGACAGCGAAAAAATGCTACGCATTTCTACATCAACTCAAAAATTCCACCGTATAATATCTGTTTGCATTTTAACAGCAGTGAACGTTTGAAATTAGTATCTGTAACAATGACACGAATATTATATTCACACATATTTCAATGGGTAATAATTATTGAGATCTGACAAACAGTGGTAGTCAGTGACATATGAGATAAACAAAAATAAAGAAAGATAATTAAGAAAAAAGAAGTAAGAAAAAGTGAAGGAACGATAGAGAAAGAGCGAAATGAAGAAAGATGGAATAGAAAAGATTAAAGGTGAAACAAGAAGATAAGTAACATATGAAAGAAACAAGGTTTGAAGTAAAATACAAAAGCAAATTTATTGTAAAATTCTAGATCTCTGTATTACAAAAAAATTCAAATTATAAACGCTTTCGATTAAGAACTTTGGGAAGAAAAATTAATAATATTGCAGTTACAAAAACTACATTAGTAGAGATTTTTCAAAATGAATGCTAACACTTACGTCTGAAACAAACTTTTTAATTAACATAGAAATAAAATATATGAAGTACTAATTTGAACTTCGTCAGGAAAAGAAATCATAGCTAAAATTCTAAATATCTCTTTAAAACTAGGTATAAAAAATTTGTCAAAGGTTACAACCAGTTTTAATTTGAGAATATCAATCTGGCATCATAATAATCATCTCATCTAAATTATGGTCGGCTATAAGCACGATAATTCTTAGATTTGAAGACCAGAGAGAAAGAATGTGCTTTGTGTGGCTTTGTCCATTTTTACCCGAATTTAAATAAGAGGAAAATCTTTTTCTCTTTAAAGGGTCTTTAGAATTAATTAGAATTGCAAAAAAAGATCGTGCATAGTCCAGCCATTACAATATGCAGATATTTATTTCATGTACAACAAAAAAAAAAACGTGCTAATGACCATGCAAACAGGGAAAGAATGTGATTTGTCCTACAAATGAATAATTTATTTCTTATAGTTAAAAGAAAATTTCCAATTTCTTGCCAACAATGTATTTTAGCTGCCTTAACATGTGGTACACTATTATTTTTTCATTGTTGCGGAGTAATTTTTATCATTATTGCATGGCAGTGATATACCATAATAATTTCTCCTCAGTCAAATTTGTGTTGTTGAATTGAAAAGTTGGTAAACTGTACTGTTCAGCTAATATTAAAAACAAGGTTTGTAGAAACAGAAGCTTATTTATATAGAAGTGAGTTATGGCAGATTCTTCAAAGAATGAAGATATACGGCCTTCTACATGAAACAGCAACAAAAAGAGGAGGAGAACTCGTAGAATGAACACTATGCTCAAGAAAATGGGAGTGCAAACTCATGAATTGGGTGAAGACTGTCAGTGTAAACTTGTTAAATGGCTTGAAAAAATCACAGAAAAGAAAAGATCAGAGAATATAAAGCTGTTTAATATGATGGAGGATTGGAACCAGCAGTCACATGGTTAAATGGTTTGATCTCAGTAACACCTGTAATGCGTAGAAGATCAAGAAAGGAGGACATGAAGCTCAATTTCGTGATTGCAACTACTGTATTATAGAATAAGGATGACGAGAGAAGATAAAATAGTTGAAATTTCTGTTTGCAGAAAAGCTTTTATTAAGTCTTCACGGTATTACAAGACGGCGGTTGTTGACCATACAAAAATCTTTGAAATTGAGGGAATCATTCATGGAAACTGAATGATGAGAAATCCAGTGCTATATTTGATTACATTAATTCCTTCAAAGGACGGTCAAGTCATTACAGTAAAAGCAAGAAAACAGTTAGGATTTATCTTCCAGATGACTTGTCTGTTAAGAGGATATATGAAATGTACACTGAAAACGTTATAGGACCTTTGGTCTACTACGTTTCGTCCACTTTTTTTTGGCCACTGATAAATTTGTCCATTTCTTGACTCGTCCATTAAATTTTGTCCACTGACCATTTAGTCCATTTTCATGCTCCGTCCATTATGTTTTCGTCCACTGACCATTTCATCCATTATGGCAAAAAAATAGATTACAAACATATTTCATTTGGTGAAAATGTAATTTATTTATATTTATGTATCTCGTTGATGTACTTGGGTTGGATAAAAAGTAATGGCAACAGTTCGATATTTCTGACATGGCTTTATTCACAGGGGTACAACATTTACGTACCTTCTATATAGTCGCCCCCCCCTTATTTATTACCTTTTGCCAAATGTTTGGAAGGCGTCGTAAACCATCGGCGCGTCCATCTTTGTTGATGTTCCGTATTGACCGCCCTAAAGCACTGATACTGTAAGTTCATATCTGGTATTGTACCGGTCCCTCGCAGTGGTTCTTTCACTTTGGTGAAAAGATCTTAATCGCATGGATCATATCGGGTGAGTACGGTGGATGTTCCAGTAGTCCGCGTTTTCCGTCTGCCTTGGAGGTACAGCGTGGTTCAGCATTACCCCATCAATGTCATACGCCACAATGAACATCTCCTTCACAGCACTTTGTGTAGGGCGCACTTTCTTTGGATGAGGAGAACCGGGATGCTGCCATTCATTTGATTGGCGTTTCAAGTTTGGTTCATACGAGCGAGTCCAGGTTTCGTCCATAGCGACGATTCGTCCAAGAAAGTCGTCACCTTCCCTTTGGTACCGGTACAACAAAGCCTTCCCGGAACGCTTTAACCCATCGTGCAACTGTGCGATATGGCAACGCTGCATCGCCACATGCTTCACGCATGCCCTGACAACATTCTTGTGCACTATGACCTGGTGTCATTTCAATTTTGATCCAGGAACGTTGCTCTAGTTTTGTAAGGATGGTCTTAGGGCGCTCGCACTATCCCTATGAAAGTGAACGTTCTACACACTGCAGTAGATTGATGGAGCACTGTCGCCGCTGGTTGCACTAACTCATCTAACAGTCCTTGTTCATGTCCACACAGCTGGCAGCTCTCGAACGCACCATCATCACGTGACAGGAGTGTTGCCATTACTTTTTATCCAACCTATGTACATGCTGTTTGTATTATAAACATGATTAGTCATCATTTTCTTCTTTCTGAAGAACATCAGGGCTAATTAATTTTTAATCTATATGAAATTCCCCTCAGATATATTTCCAGCCGGCCGTCGTTCTTGTAGTCTTCATACCGTGCAACCATTTCCCTGACGCGTTCATGATTATTGACATATGTCTGACTTAACGGTGCACGGACTCGACTGTGTCCCCCTAACAATTGAGTACCCATTATAATGTAACATCGGTTGCCTCCGACGTTTATGTACAACCTCTGCCACAATTTTAATATCAAAAATTGAAAATATATACAGTATAGTCATACTTTTTAATATCCAAAGGAAAATGAAAAGTATCTAAGAAACAGACGACAATATTATGACAAAACCTTCTGTTGTAATTGTAGGTGGGAAAGACAAATATCTATTTTAAGATAGACGAAAGGTTATGGACATAAAAGGTGTGGACAAAATGTATGGATGGACATAAATTGTATGGACCAATCGGTTATGGACAAGATAATGTGGACGAAAGTGAGTGGACGAAAAATAATGGACGAAACAAGTTGTGGACAAAAGGTAGTGGACGAAAGGGCTGCAAACTACTGAAAATTATCCAAATCTCCCATCTTGGATGAAATACACCGAACTATCTGTAATAACAATAAATTCAACATTTCATTTGGTTATCCTCGTGATACCTGCTCATAATGTGATAAGTTTCAAGCTGAAATTAAGATTCTGCATGTCAAGTTATCCGATACATCATGTGATAGTGTCAATGCAGAAATTAAGCAGAAAATTCACAAACTTGGTGTAGAGAATAAAGTACACAAACTTAAAGCTGGCAGTTTTTATTCAAGGAAAAGATCTGCTTGAAACAGTAGTCGGAAATC